>NC_068297.1:41339142-41639142 GCF_025860055.1 Xyrauchen texanus
CAAAATGTATTTTCTTCTGTGGACTGAAGGCCAATGATAGACTTATGTTCAATAATATGAAAATAATCGATATACTGCCTTCTAAAGCCACTATTTATAATGTCTTACCAATGCTTTACTCATCTGCCACAATAATACAAGTGCATTTTAATGATCTGAATTATAATATTTATATTAATAATTATTTAAATAGCTATTTATAATTCTTTATTGTTATTTGAGGGGCTTTTTCAGCTAACATTAATATATACAAATTAATTAATTGACAAATTAATCGAAATATCATGTTATTAATTTGATTAAAAATGTGAATGACTGACAGCCCTACATATAATACTTACATTATTTGCAGGTCAACTAATAACTTTCTGGGACATTTTAGAACATTTCTTAATTTCCATGAATAGAAAATGGCATTATATCATACCTGCTTTTTAATATAATTAGCTACTTTTTGTTTTAATAGCATGTAGAGTAGTTATATACTTTTTAAGGTAGCTTGACTGAAGTTTAATAACTTTAAATGAGCTTGGAAAGCGACAGTTTGAAACTATCTTCCCCAACTCAGAAGTGGGAGAGTTCTGTGTATTTCAAACTGTATAAAGTTTTTCTTTGAGACACACGTGCGCTCTGAGTCCATATGCTGCAGCGACTGCAGGGTGTTACTGCAAGTTGCAGCATATCCCACAATCCCTGTAATCATCACAGATGCTGTCTGTCTTCTCTGTGCAGGGTTGTTTGTATGGCGTTTGATCCCTCCTCTCTTTCGCTCAATCTCTCACGCGGACATCCTCTTCCACGCTGCCCCCTGTCACAGTGGCCATGCGGCCATGAATATTCAGTGATCAGGCAGTTTCTCTTCCTGCTGTGATGCTGCGCTCGGGCCAGGGGCTCCCCAGAAAGAGACGCACACACACACTCGCGCTCACCCGGCGGCGAGCATTTGGGCCCTGTCAGCGTGGCCACCCTCAGGACCCGTCAGGCCAGAGTACCGACCTCCGCGTCCACTCAGACTCGGCTGGGCTCCAGGCATACGAGACCATCTGTGTGAGGTCGGAAGTCACGGAGCGCCCTGGCAGGAGTCGCGGTGCCAAGAGCTGCACGCCCGCTGCTCCAAACAGTGGGAACCCGCTTTAATTGGCAAAACTCAACAGGACAGAGCATGGCATCGCTCCCAAAGAAGGACAAACTTTCACAGCCCTTCCTATCTCCACACACTCATGTTGGAGTGTGTTCAGGTGTGCCACGCAGACACGAGACGTAGCGCACGTTTATGAAATTACCGTCAAATATTTTGATAGTGTATATTTTCTTTCTAAAATCTTTAACTAATTGGATTGTATTCAGAGGTTTAAAAAACATGAACAGACCTTTTTGTCACATTTACAACTTTACTGTACTTGTCCAGTTAATAGGGCTGACAAACTGAATTTTTTATTTAAATATGACCAAAATTCTAATTATATATACATTTTAAGAAATGTTATTTCAGTTAGGGCAAGAAAGCTAAAAAGACATCAGTGATCAGCAGAAATTTCAATCAATCTCCTAGGTTCAGTTTATTGCAAATAATAAATAAAACCACATCTGGCTGTTAATAAAAGTGCATTCTATTTTAAATTAATCTAATGTGCATACAATTGTAAAATCAAAAGATTTAGCCAGATCAATTTCTCAAATCTTATGTTTAAATGTAAAATTAGAAAAGAAAAACCCCCACCTCAACAGACAGTTGTTAACTTTGTAAAGGGAATTGTTATCCAGAGGTTGAACAAAATCACTGTCACATTCACAACTTAGAACATCCCAACTGGAATGTATTAATGGTGGTTCTGGAGCAGTGGCTTCTTCCTTACTGGGCATCCTTTCAGGTTATGTCGATATAGGCCTCGCTTTACTGTGGATATAGATACTCGTCTACCTGTCTCCTCCAGCATCTTCACAAGGTCCTTTGCCGTTCTGGGATTGATTTGCACCTTTCGCACCAAACTACGTTCATCTCTAGGAGACAGGATGAGTCTTCTTCCTGAGCGGTATGATGACTGTGTGGTCACATGGTGTTTATACTTGTGTACTATTGTTTTTACAGATGAACGTGGTACCTTCAGGCATTTGGAAATTGCTCCAAGGATAAACAAGACTTGTGGAGGTCCACAAAAATATTTTTCTGAGGTTTTGGCTGATTTCTTTTGATTTTCCCATGATGTCAAGCAAAGTTTGAAGGTAGACCTTAAAATACATCCACAGGTACACCTCCAAGTGACTCCAATCAGAAGCTAATTGTCTAAAGCTTGAAATAATTTTCTGAAATTTTCCAAGCTTAAAGGCAAAGTTAACTTGGTGTATGTAAACTTCTGACCCACTTGAATTGTGATCTAGTCAATTAAAAGTGAAACAATCTGTCTGTAAACAATTGTAGAAACAATTATTCAAGTAGATGTTCTAAATGACTTGCCAAAACTATAGTTTGCCAATATTAAATCTGTGGTTTGGTTAAAGAATTAGTTTGAATGACTTCAACCTAAGTGTATGTAAACTTCTGGCTTCAACTTTATTACAGTGCAGCCAATGCAGTGCAAACCAATTTTAAAATAATAGAGACATTGGCTTTACCCACCCAAAGAGATAATCTAAGGTGAGACCAAAACAAGATAAAGAATTGAATGTCTCACACAAATACAGAAGGTTAGAGCATTTTGAGCTCTTCAATACAGCGCCTCGCCGCCTGACCCTTTTCATATGCTTCAACACGTGACGTCTTGCTGTCCGCTATACAAGACAATAGGCATCCCGAATGGGATTTCGTCACTTTGGCCTAAATATGGGAACAGTTGTAAACCCACCAATTTTTTAAGCCGCTCTCCGTGATGAATGTGTTAATATTTGGGTACTGCACTCATGAAAAACATAATCAAAAGGCAAAACATCTATTGTTAAACTCACATCCATGGAGAACATATATAAGTTTGCATCATTACTATGGCAACTAATGTGAAAAGCGACAGAACAATCTAGTCTTGCCACATACAACTTGCAGTTTTAACAGTCAGTCTAAAAACATTTCCCTGCAGTGTGAACGAAGCCAATGTTGAATAAAATTGTTAATCAATATTGAATGTTTGCCTATTACTTTTTAATATAAGTTATAGTAAAGTACTACCAAAAATGATGCCAATTTTGAGAGGCGTGTTTGAAAAAAAAAAAAAGGTCACATACTATAAAATGGAAAATGAGATCTGAACAGTCACAACGAGGTCATTTTGAAACAAATTTTAATTTCATTGTCAGACTTCCATTCTCGCTCAGATATCTGAGTCATGTCACAAAAGCCACATTTAATTCATCTCCTGACCCTCATAACAAGCTCTGTTATCCTGCATTGATAACTTCTTCCCTTTCTCTCAGTTTTAATTAAAGCTATTAAAAATGCCAGCCTCGTTTAGTCACTGACAAGATTCATCTGCGCTCCTGATATACAAATAAATGCAGGCAAGCGCTACTTCATATTCATGAGCGTGAGGTGACACTGTCTCCTCATTTCTAAAGCAGTGCGTTCAGCACATTCGGGCCCCCAGCGGACCGCCAGTCACATTTAATGGTCTTAGCGCATGACATCAGAAAGCCTCTTCGTCCAGCCTTAGTAAGCAGCTTCCTGGATTTGAACTTTTGCGCCCCTCCCCACATCTTGCCAAATAATGCACCATTGACACAATTCCGCCGGTGTTCAATGTAATGTGTGGAGAGGTAAAGCTTGCGGTATGATTAAGTGGTGAGAGAAAACAACGTTTTTTAATGAGGTTGTGATGTGACCTGTTACACGAGGTCGAGAGAGACTCAAAGGTCACGTGTAGCAGAAAGCATTTTTTAAGATTATTTCATCATAAATTCATGTGTCACATCTCTACAAGATCATCGCATAATTCTCTGAATTAATCATGAATCAAAGCAACGTTAACAAAAAGAAAACATGAGAGATTTTTTATGAATAATCAGGCAAAAGTGCATATAGGACATTCATTTTTTAGAATATGAGCTACTGGTGTTAGGTGACGTTTGTTAGAAATCAACAAATACTGATCATTCTTGGTTCAAGTGTATGATAAACTATATCCAGAACTGACTTTTAATAACTGTTTAATTTCTGCATTTTGACATCATATGAATAATAATAATAATAACAGCAATAATAATTATTATAAAATACATATTAAATCGAATCAATTAATAAATTGATTAATATAATAACTACAATGTATAAACAACAACAACACCAATATTAATTGATATTAATGCTATTATTTATTAACTAACACATTCATTATCTAATTAATACAACTACTGAAGCTAATAATAATCATCATAATAAATATTATTATCATCATTATCTATTCATACTAAATAATCTATTAATAATAATAACAATTATTATTGTTACTATTATTAGTATTATTTATTAAATAATACATTAACTAATTAATACAAATACTGCTGCTGCTAATAATAATAATACTAATTATTATTATTAATATTTAGCATAAATTAATTTAAATAAATTTAGCAGATCATATATTTAACAAATATTTGAGTATTTCTGTAGTTCTGTGTTTCACTTCAAGACCCCATGAAATGGTGGGATGAGCGCAGTTTTCTTACCTCTGAGGTTGTATTTTTTATTCAAACAGTACATTGTGGTGGGACATACATTTTATAATTTTGTTTTTAAAAGACTAAACGCTTTTGATTGGACAAAATACTGTTCAGTACAAGATGAGTCTGAAAGAGAGACTGTAGAGACTGAGCTCAAAAACTTTTAGGAGTACACTCTCATACAGCTTCACAGAATTACAGAACATTTGCAGATTTTTAAACATGAATGACTGCTATGTAAATAGTAAAATCACTTAAACAGTCAAATATAACTTAGATATTATGCAATCCAATATACTTATGATCTACAACTAATGAAATTAAATAAATATTAATATAAATATGTATGTGGCCTGTTACATTTGTTCTGTGAGTTTGTAGAGTGAGAGCAGCATATGTTTCTGAAACACAACTATCAATATGTGTGTGTGTGTGAGTGAGTTGCTAGTGTATGTAATGAAACAATGTATAAGAAACGTATCAATCTCTGGAATGTTGTATATTAGTTTATCAGCTCAGTTATCTTCAGCTGTGCGTGTGGTGGAGCTGCTGGTGTCTGCTGGTTAAATACAGTGATTGAGTGGTCTGATCTACTCACCACTTTCATTGTCAGAGCCTTCAGGGGTCTGCGGCCTTAACCGATGGCTTCACACATGAGAATAGACACAATGTTAAACAAAAAAAACACACACACACACACACACACACACACACACACACACACACACACACACACACACACACACACACAGCTACAAGTCGGTGCAGTTTCTGGGTGAGAAATGCCGCTGGGCAATATAGCATGAAAAGAATCTTGTCAAAGGCTTGTCAAAAAAGATATTGTTTTTCCATCAGAGGAACCGTCATTTCAACAGTCACAATGTAGATTCCAAATGCTGAATGCAATAAAATGTGTTAAAAATAAATCAAGTTGTGCTTTCCACAAAGTTTTTTCACTAAATGAACAAGAATTATACTGAATATTTTTTCTATTTATATGCAGCAATATAACAATATATTTAGTAATAATAAAAAAAAATTATATATAAAAATATATTTACCAACATATATTTTTACTAAAGCATTTAAATGAATGTTCTGGGTTCAATACATGTTAAGCTCAATCAACAGTAATTGTGGCATAATGTTGATTACCACACAAATTAATTTAGACTTGTTCCTCCTTTTCTTTATATCTGTGTTCCAGTGAGACACTTACAATGGAAGTCAATGGGGTCAATTTTTGGCGGGTTTAAACAGAAATGTGAAGATTATAATTTTATAAAAACACTTACATTATTTCTTCTGTTAAAACTCATGTATTATATAAGCTGTAAAGTTGCTTAAATTGTAATTTATAAAGTCGTTTTAGTGTTTGTTGACATTATATCGTCATGTAAACAATGTTGTAAAATTGTCTGTATCTTTCCACAGATGTGGTTATTAAGTTATTTAATCACAGTAAAATCATGTTAACACACATATTGTTTATACTTCTGAAACAGTGAGTATTTTAATGTTTACAGATTAAATCCCATTGACTTCCATTGGAAGTGTCTCACTGGAACACAGTCGAAATACATTTTTGTTGTAATCAACATTATGCCACAAATGCTGCTGATTGAGATTAACTTGTATTGAACCTGGAATATTCCTTTAATTTATGAATGAAAATGAAAAAAATGCCAGTTACTAAAGACTTTTGACTTAACCTAAAAAAGAAATGATCCTAAAACTAGTCTAATAACAGAAAACTTCTGATATTTGTCACTTTTCTGGCCCCAGTGACGAGACAGCAGAACTGTGAATCTCAGTGATCTAGTCTCTAATCTCAGGTTATATATGTAAACTGCAGCATCATGACTTTTAATCAGAGTGATTGTTCTTGCATTAGTTGCGCAAGCAAGGACATCTTCACTGCGAGGGCAATTTCAAGCCTAAACAAACATTTCAACCGTTTCTACTTGTTTTTCTCAGGGGTTAATCAAGTTAAAGTCAAATATGAAGAAAACAAAACTCACTCCTCCAGCTCTTCAGCAGCCAATCGTCTTCCTGATCTGTAGAGGACACGACAAATTAAAGGTTAAAACAATCAACAACACAATCACAAACTCCTGTATTGGGTAGAAATGATCATGAATTCAGTCAGTCATTATGAATATGTGTATGTATTATTATTCTGGTTCATGTGTACATAATAAATGACAGCAACATTTGACCAGCTGAAATAGATCAGCTTTGGTATGATTATATAATGAGCTTTTATTTGGTTAGCTCATTAATGTGATGAATAATATTGCTGCATTCACCTCATGTCTTCATGAAGATAATGTAATTACGAGATGTAACCTAATGTCTCTAATAATCGAAGCTGTTCATGCCCTCGTACCTCAGAAATTGTTTGTTTCTATAGCAACACTCATAATGCCAAATCGGATCCATGTTTGGCTTTGTTGTTGATTACAGTGAAATATTTAATCACAACATTAATTCACTGCAAAAGGTTCACGAACAAAGCAAGCGCTCCATGTGTAAACTACCCGTAAGTCTTGAGGCCGTTGCCATATTGGTTCTTTTTCCGTAACGTCATGATGATCAAGTCTGAGCTTTCTTAGATGTTACAACTTGCAATTATGAGTTCAGAGAAGTTCTGAATGCTTTTTACAATCTGGATAACGTTATTATGTTAATTCCAACTTGTCATGAACGTACATCATGGACTGAAAGATTGCAGAAAATTTTATAAAATGGAACAGAATTTTTATTGTTGTTTGACAGGGCCTGCAAAAACTGTGGTAGGAACTGCTTTAAAAGAATATTCTGGGTACAACACAAGTTTAGTTCAATCAGCAGCTTTTGTGGCATAATATTAATTACCAGAAAAATTTATTTCGACTCGTTCCTCCTTTTCTTTAAAAAAAGCAGAAATTGGTGTTCCAGTGAGACACTTACAATGGAAGTCATTTAGAACGAGTCATTTGTGTGGTAATCAACATTATGTCACAAATGCTGTTGATTGAGCTTCACTTGTATTGAACCCAGAATATTCCTTTAAGGAATGTGTTTGAACATTTACACAATTTCTCATTTTTCTGTACATTACAATGCAAAATACAAATAAAAACTAATACAGCACAATGTGCACTAAGGTCTGGTTCTTTAGAACACTTCTACAGCAGCTCGCTGTCTATCTCTGAGACTTGAGGTGATTCATCAATCTTTCTGCTGGTGTTGAGCTCCACCTAATGGATCCTGACAACAATAATTCTGCTTTTACATAAAGGAAAACTCTAATCCATTCATCTCACAAAACACCAAAATCATGAACATAATCATAGCTTTAAAGTCAGTGTTTTATACTAACCACAACATAATAACATTTTCCACTGCATTTATTTCCTGATGTCACTGCATTATTATATTAATTACATAATAAGAGAGTGAACTACTGTAAGCTTATAATGTAATGCACACATGACACATTTTTAACCAATTAATTTCCAACCGCTCACTGGACATTACACGGAGAAACTACAGCCAGATGTTAATTAACACACGTCATTTTGCCACGGTTAGGTAATGTTCATGAGAGCAGGCTGATTATTTTTTTATTTATCAATTAACTTCATACAAAGTGCAGTAAACATAAAAAAAAAAGTCAATATTTGGCGCGAGCACCCTGTGCCTTTAAAACGACACTAAATCTAAAAGTTGTTCGAGCATCTTGGAGAACTTGCAGAACATAGTTCTATGCATTTGGGCTTCTGTAAGCTTCATGAAATCCCAAACTGACTCAATGATGTTGATTCTTGCAGGACTCCTAAAATATTAATATTTTCAATGGACACACTAAAAACATACTGTAAAATAACTATCTTAACAAATTTTTGTGAAACATCTAGTCTTTTGCATAGTACTGTAAAAATTGTCACATTGTCACATAATTATCGCATTTACACTTTCTGCTTCTGCTAAAGAACAAAATCTGCTCTTTGTCTTTGTCAATTGAGATCAGTTGACATGTAAACAGTACTGTAGGTGCAAATAAATCACACATGTGTTAGCGTGTACAGTGGGACAGTGGTCGTCGCCCGCTCACGCTTCAGCCTGCAACACGTGCCCCGTCCTCATCGCTGCACCTATGTAACGCATCGTGATTAAACATGCTAAAACTGGATGAAATATATTGTGACAAGCCGACTTCAAAGCTTCATCAATATCCTGACAGATCACTTAGTGTCAATTAGGAGTGATAGATCTGCAAATCCCAGGATTTCTGCACTGGGATTAACGGGAGCAGAGCGCCGGTGATTGAGTGCCAGAGGTGACATTGACATGAAGAAAGTCCTTGTGTTCTTCTGAGGGATCGATGTGTTGAGAAGCCCTTCAACAGAATCAAGATACGTTCAGCAAATGACACTTTGACCATTTCTAGTGAGACATTTAGAGTTTACTTAATTTTCCAGTAACTGAGACTGTGAGTATATGCTTGAAATAGCATACTAACATAACACTCTTACTATCTATATAGTATGCATACTGTGCAGTGTATTTTATGTGTGCCACAATGCAATGTGCTTGACAGACCCAGTCCCAGATAAGGGCAGTCAGGATATCCTTAAAAAAGTTATGTTTTGTGTTTTACAGAAGAAAGTCATGAGGGTTTGGAACATAATAAGGTTCAGTAAACTATGACATTTCATTTTGGAATATAGAAATATGGATGTTTCTGGTCATTGCATTGGATTAGTTTTGGTCATTCCAGTAAAACAGATTTAGAAGGAAATGATGCCATCATGTGGTGAATAACAGTCATTGGCAAGCTTAAATATGCACAAATTCAAATGAGGTACCAGAGCTGCAGCAGAGCGGAAGATTATCATTGAACAGCATTTCAATTTGGGTCTACTCCTCACACAAAGGTCCTGTATGACATCAGAAGACTTGGAATAAAGCGCAACAGGCATATGGACTACTTTTATGATCTTTATGGTCCTTTTGAAGCCTGATAGCACCGCCCCACTTTAATTATCCTCCTGAGATCAGAGTGTGCATTTTCCATTTCAATTTGTAACTAGTAGAACTTACTAAACATGCAAAAAAAAAAGAAAAGAAAAGAGAAAGTTGTTTTCCTAAAAATGTATGTCCACATAGTACAGGGGTTCTCAACAGGGGTGGTACCGCCCACAGGGGGCGTTCAAAGGATGCCAGGGGGCACTGCCAGCAAATTAGTACAGAGGGGGGTGTTTAGGTTACAAATAGGGGGTGTTTATCAGTCATAACAATCAAATCAATCATCAAGTTCATCTTTGCGTAAACACATTTATCTAGACTTGTAGTATATCAGTTGGTTCTCAATTATTTCGGTTAGTATGCACTTGTACCACAGTTCATCTGATTTTAATGTCTAGCAACGCATCTAAAGTATCTGGTTTAGCAGCATCAAATACACAGACAGAGGCACAACCTTTATATATCTAACCTTATCTAATGCACCTGTATGACTCTGTAGATGGATGCAGCTCAATGGACAGAGCAGCTCTTAAAACTCAAGCTCTGTGAGAAGCAGTGAGAAGCAGAAACCCTTTGAATTCTACATCATCATCCTTGAATTTACTATAGTAACACTAACTGTACTTTAGGCAGAAATAGATTGATAATAAATATCATATCATTACTTCAGATCTATTCATTTTGTCATAGGCTACAATAGGGGAGTGAGGGAATAGAATACATTTTTGTTACAACTTACAAATATTTATATTTTGCATTTATAGTTTTTACATGTTTAGAGTAGACCTACTGTTTATAATTACACAAATGCCATACTTTATTTTATAGAAATGAAGTAGAATTTATAGAATGAAGTAGGGGGCATTCATCACAAAGAATTTGAGAACCACTAGCATAAAATGTGGACAACAGGACTAAGTTTTATTTTAAATAATTTTAAATAATACCAAGCTATAGAAAACCGTATTTTTTTTTTTTATCAAATAGTTTATTGTGTTCAGGAGTGTTGATTATTCATGTTTTTGAGATGTTACAGACATTACAGCTGATAATGCTGAATAATTAATTCTGATAAAAAGTAATGTCCAAGACATGTTACTCTTTTGAAACAAACAGGTTTTAATGTAAAAACTTAATGAGGTCTCTTACCAGATGTCATTATTTTCTTTGCGTTTCTCCCAAAGACAAACTTTACTGAGATCGGCGCCATGTGGTTTTGTCACACACTCGGTGTGTAAAAGTTTAACCCTTTAATGACAGCCCAGAGTGTCCTGAACTGAGATCAGTCGGTTTAAATTTAAGTAGGGCTTGGTCATATGACTAAAAAATGAGATCTCTATATTTTTCAGCCTTTTGACGATATTCGATATCCACATCTAAAACCTCTGCTCTCATTTAAGGATCTGGAGACTGTTATCCATGCCTTCATGGGTCCATCTAGACTTGACTATTCAAATGCACTGTATATGTAAATCACTCGTCTCTGTAACGCCTGCAGTTGGTCCAAAACGCAGCTGCTAGGTTGCTTACTGGTGCTAAGAAGAGGGAACACATTTCACCGGTTTTAGCATCTCTCCACTGGTTAGCGGTGCATTATAGGATCCATTTGAAGATCTTATTTGTTTATAAAGCCTTAAATGGTGTGGCCCCTTCTTATCTGTCAGAACTTACCCCTAGAAGCCTCAGATCTTCTGACAAATTTCTCCTGCAAATACCTCGCTCTCTCCTAATGTTTAAAGGGGATTGTGCTTTTTCTGTTGCTGGCACTAGACTATGGAACAGTATACCTCTGGACGTTAGGTCTGCCCCTCCATTCCTGTTTTTAAATCACGCCTGAAGACGTATCTGTATTCCTTGGCATTTACATGAATGTGTATTGTAGAATATAAGGGTAATTTATTGTTTTGTGTTATTTTTCAAATTAGTCTTTTATTCCTCCATGTCCTGTTATTGATTCATTTGCATGTACAGCACTTTGGTATACAACCATCATTTCATCCAAACAGCCATTGTAGCCAAATAGATTCAATATTTGAAAGACATGAAATATAAATCTATTTAAAAAGAATTCGTTTTTCACACAAGGGAAAGAGTGAAAAATTCAATAATGTTCATTGAGATGCACTTTTATATTTGTATTTCATATCCAATAATACACAGCAGCTTAAAAAAGCATTATTTACCTTCATCTGTTTTTACGAATACATTTTTGAGAATGAACAAGGTTTGCAAAGCTAGTTCACGTCTTATTTATGAAACCCCATTACAACATTGCATAATACTAAATTATTACTGTGACACGTCAGGTATATTATAATAATATAATGCTGAATTATCATTATTATTCTGATTATTAGAGTTACATTACATTACGTTAGACACAGACACTGAGGAAGGTCATGAGGCTGAAACATTCTGTGAGATATCAAATAAAATGTAAAGAAATTGAGAAAATTGTGTTTTTGAGACTGTTTAAGGTTTAAGGATATATGTACCCTGAACTAGTAGAGTGCAGTGATTCAATTTCTTTGATTAGATTTGCGTTATACAAAAGTAATACATTTCTATCCTGTTTAATTCACTGGGGCTTTTATTTTGACACAAAGTGCTGTCAGATTTACTTTAACTTCTCAAGGGGCTTTTATTGTGACAGAAAAGGCAATGTGTTTTTGACAATTTACAATGTCCTGCATTTCCTGAAACGCTGTAATCTCGCATTTTCTATCATTCTGTGCCATGTTTGAAGTTTGTATAATAGTTGTAGTGGTTACTAATGTTTGGAATTGCAGACACCTGAACTGATCTGAGAGCGCCGCCATGCTCGTGCACACTGATCAGCTCATCACTGGTTTGTTCTGAATCACACAAAGGACATTAATTCACAAATATTTTTGTGAATTAATAATCACATTACCATATTCCGATTAATCATATTTTGATTAATTGTGCAGACCTGAAGGAGCGTGAAAAGTCTGCTGATGCGCTCTTTATGAAACTTAATGGCCAAATAAAAGCACATTAAAATCATTGCGATATTCACGATATTGGTCAATTTTACATTGTCTGCAAAATGATCACGATAATACAGTTAATATCGATATACTGCCCAGCCCTAATTATGCATAGCGTATAGCGAAGACAGAACACAATGTACGTGCATGAGGACGTGGAGTCGCACAAAGACATATGGAAAAAGAGTGGCCAGGATATTTTCCCAAAATTCACCATTTGTGTTCAACAATAAATTTCCAGGATCTGTCCAGCTTATGTAATGGAGGTAAATGAACATAAATAAAGGGCAATATCTAGCCGATTAAATATTTTAGAGCAGCTCTCAAAATGTTAATAAACATTTTTTCAAACTTTTCCAAGCCTGGAAATCACAAATGTAAAATTCCAGGTTTATCATGAGCGTGGGAACCCTACACAGAGATGGAGGAATGGAGTTAAGTATGTACTCACTTGGCCGATGCAGTTCCTGTGCTCTCCTCTGCCCATCCTCCCTGTCGGCGTGCTGGTTTAGGTGGTGGCCCCTGAGATCAAATACACATTCTAGCAGTTCATTCACAACACACATGACAACATGCCTCAACCTGACTTTCATGAAATATATCTTTATCCTAAGAACATATTTACTACTTTCAATAGAAATCTGTGTTCAAAATATAGTTGAGCCTTGTATTAAAGGGGTAGTTTACCCAAAAAGTTAAATTCTCTCATTATCTACTGAATCCATATGACTCCAGTGCTTTAATTCATGTCTTCAGAAGTGATATGAGAGATGTGGGTGAGAAATAGATTATTTTAAGTCCTTTTTCCCTATAAATCTCCACTGTAGATTTTCACATTCATCTTTTAAGACAATTCACATTATTCATGTACCAACACCAACTAGTGGGAAGGGACGAGAATTTATTAAAAAAAATCAATCTTTCTCACCCATACCTCTCGTATCACTTCTGAATATGTGGATTAAACTAGAACATCTGGATTATTTTTATGCTGCCTTTATGTGATTTTTGGAGCTTCAAAGTTCTGGTCATCATTCACTTGCATTGTATGGACAGAACTGAAATATTCTTCTAAAAAAATCTTCATTTGTGTTCAGCAGAAGAAAATTATACATATCTGGGATGGTGAGTAAGTGATGAGAGAATTTTCATTTTTGGGTGAACTGTTCCTTTAATGCCAGTGTGGTTTCATTGTGTTCTCTTGTCTACCCAAGAGCTGACAATCTACTATGGAGGGTAGAATTTACAAAAATAATTCTAATTTAAGAGCTTGAACTAGTTGTTTGAAACCAACATACAAACCCTCTTCTAGAGAAAACACACACATGTGCAAATGGACCTTTCGACTCCAAACCTTACTGTTACAGAGATATCGCCCATGACACAACTAGACCCGGTGCCCACTATAAGTGTATGAAGTGTTTGAATGGTATATCAGTGTACGTAAGAGTACGAGGGGTGTTATAAGTGTGGGAACCGCTCTAGTCAGGCATGACCCGAAATAGCTTCACAGGGAAAAAAAAAAGGACCATCTCCTCCTTTCTGAAAATAGTAAATTGAACTACGAAGGCGGTTCTGTGAGCGACTGAATAACCATCCAAATTTAAACGATGGAATTCCTCAGGGCATAGTGAGGGTGGGCAACCCACAAATGCATTAGAAAAAAAAAAAGACACATTTCTCATTACCAAATTGGGTCTGCAAAGAAGCCAGAGGCCTGAAGGAATTCAGTTACTTTCAACATAAAAAACAAATAAGAGCAAATAAACTTCCGTTCCTGGGGTCTATCAGCAGGGCCATTTGTAAATCCTGATGTCAGTATTAATGAGATGCTTCAAGTGAACAATTCATTTCATACAATTAGTGATAAATAGGCATTCCAAAAGAGCGAATGACTGAAATAATGTCAATTAAAGCTGCACAATTATTTAAAAAAAATACTAGAGATTATAGGCTCTATTTCCGCATCCTTGTTAGGTGCACTGGTATGCCCTATACACGTGTGCTACGTCTTATCCAATTTTCGTGAGAGCACTAAATCGAAGTGTAAGTTTTGTATCTGGGCAACGTGCAACCAGCCGCGAGTGTGAGAGGTTGTGCAATATGTGGATATGTGCGCAAACAGTGGGTGTTCATAAAAATATATGGGAGGTCCATGTAAGGCCACATTCACAGTAATACGTTTTGAAACGTATCATTTTCTCTAAGTTTTGGCCTTCCGTCTACACTGAGACAGCGTTTTTGTAAGCAAAAACTGAGCTTTTTGAAAATGCTCTCCCAAGTGGTTAGATTTGAAAACGCTGTCTTCGTATTGTAATGTAGACTGGGAAAATTATATATCTGAAAACGATGACGTATTTGCTGTCATGTGATGCAGTCGTGTGATCCATTCAACAAAAACAATCAAAATGGCGGCCCATGTTATAGCGGTGCTGTTGTGTCTGATATTCACATTGATGCATTGTTAAACATAAATGTTACTTTGTACAACATTCACATTACATTCCTTCATCTACACGCACAATTTTGTAAACCCACTTATGTCTAGACTTACTTGCATGCAAACCCCAAAACTTCATTGCCACACTAAATTCTTTTTTACCTATTTATAAAATGTATGCATTTAAATTTCATAACAAACTTCCATAAAATCTAACTGTGTAATGTTTAAACAAGTATACACATTTTTCATTTAATTTTATTAAAGATTACTCTATTTAATTTGATAACATTTTGTTATGAAATTGAAATGTGTAAATCTTAAAATATTCTTTTTAGTGCATGTGCAATGACTTTGCACGTATGTTGTATCGTACAGCGCTGCGCTTAAGACCTAGCAGACTTGGCGACACCAGATTTTGAAGAAAGAGGAGTATTTTAAGATATGAGTGAGTCGAAGATTAGTTAGCACATATGTGACCAATACAATGGTAGTGCATGAGAACAATTCGTTCACGTACAGAAAAAATATTTTATTCAAAACACTGATATGCTTACAAATGAAACACTACTAGTATGAGAGCACTGTAGAAACTGAAACTGCACTTGATGCATTAGCATTTGGAACTATTTTTGCTGGCGAAGTAGGAATGAACAAACTAACTGGTTGTTTAATACAGGTTTTTTTTTTACTTTTTGATGCCAAGGACCACAAATATGAGAATCCCTTTGTGAGGGATCCTGTGTCAGAAAAATAGTAAACATGATATTATAAAAATGTTGTTTGCTAAATAAAAAAATTGGCTTTTATAGTGCCATTTTACAAAATCAGGAAACACTAGATGTTGTTTCCTGTGGTGTTGCTGCTAGCGCTTGTGTCTGTAGCCTGCTTAGCATATCTTTCTATTTTTAGCATTTAATCTTTAATATCTCCCAGTTTTCTTAAGTACACTGTTTTTTCCGCTTTTATACTTTTGCAGTATTTAGCATGATATAACTACATGCTTTTTACCACGCACACCCACCTTTCCACTTTTATCACGCGCGCCATCATAGAGACTGAGTCTAACTCCATCCTGAGAAAAGAGATGCTCTGAACCAGGGAGAGCTTGCTCTTTTCCCAGTTGACCTAAAGCCCCAGCTGAGGTACCTGAGCACCAAGTATCAGAATCAGCCAGTCATTGAGATAGTCGAAGTTGCAGATGCCCAATTCCCTTAGTGGCGCAATGTCTGCCTCAGTGACTTTCATGAAGACGCGAGGCGACAGGGACAGGCTGAAGGGGGAGACCGTTTTTGACCCTGTATTGGTATGCCAGGCCCTCAAAGGCAAACCACAGGAAGGGCCTGTGTCGAGGTAAAACCGAGACGTAGAAGTACGCGTCCTTCAGGTAAACCACCGCAAACCAATCTTGATGCCAAATGCTCGCTAAAATGCATTAGCATCTTGAACGGGAGCCTGTGTAAGGCCCAGTTCAGTACTCGCATGTCCAAGATTGGTCGCAACCCACCGCCTTTCTTTGGTACGATGGTAGGGGATGTAGAAACCCTTCTTCATCTCGGCTGGAGGGACAGGCTCTATCACGTCCTTCCGTAGATGGGTCGTGATCTCCACACGTAGGGCAGCGGTGTTAAACTGGATGGCGCTGAACCGGGGCGGGCACCTAGCGAACTGAATCGCATAGCCGGGTCGGACGGCCCTGGTCAGCCATTGCGATGGGTTGGGAAGAGCAAGCCACATCTCCAAGCTCCGGGCGAGGGTGACCAAGAGAACAATTGCATCGGAAACAATTGCATGGGGCAGAGCCAGAGGCGCCACGTCGAGGGGGCTCGGACCCCGAACTCGTGATCGTGCAGAGCTTGGGCGGGCTGCGGCGGAGCTGGTGACGATGCCACAGGGGGATGCCCTAGGCGATGAGCAGACGGGGTGCTGGATCTTGATCCGCGCCGGGGCAGGATGTATGGAATACCCTCCATCTGCTTCTTAACCGCCGAGAACTTCTGGGCAAAGTCCCCGACAGTGTCGCCGAATAGACTAGCCTGAGAGATGGGGGAGTCAAGGAACTGTGCCTTGTCAACCTCCCTCATGTCGACTAAGTTGAGCCAAAGGTGGTGCTACAGGACCACCAAGGTGGACATCGCCTGCCCGAGGGTCCGCGCCATGACCTTCGTCGCCTGGATGGCGAGATTGGTCACAGAGCGCAGCTCCTGCATGAAACCTGTGTCAGAACTACCCTCGTGCAGTTCTCTCAGCGCTTGGTGCACTTGCAGGAGAGCCGTGGCGTGCAGGGTGGAGGCGGCCTGGCCAGTGGCACTCTAGGCCCTAGTCGCCAGTCGAAATAAACCTACAGGCCTTGGACGGGAGTCTCGGACGTTTCTGCCAGGTGGCGGCACCTTGCGGGAACAAGTGCACCACAACTGCCTTAGCCACCTGGGGAATCGCCAAGTACCCCCTGGCAGCCCCACCATCGAGGGTAGTGAGAGCGGAGTAGCTCAGAGATTGGGTCCGGGCAGTAAAAGGTGCCCACCATGACTTAGTGAGCTCCTCACGCACTGCAGGGGAGAAAGGGACCAGGGCGGGGCATGGACGTGAGCAGCACTCCGGGCCCAGGAACGAAACATTAACATAGATAATGAAAATGATATACTCGGATCAACATTTATCGATATTCTCAACTCTGTTGGGGTTAGACAAAATGTGACAGGTTCAACACATCGCAAGTTTTGACGCTGACTACCACCCCTGGAGTTACGAGTTTGAATCCAGGGAGCGCTGAGTGACTCCAGCGACAGGGTGTGCATCCCCGCGACAGAGTGTGTATCAGCCGGGTGCAGTTTCAATCTCTCCCCCTTAGATCAGGACATTCACGCAACTCATAGAAGAGGCACTGACAACAAAGAAATGCCCATTTCAGAGTTTGTAGTTATTTACATGATCTGCTTCTGTATTATTTTAACTTTAATATAGCTATAACATATTAAATATAACTGCATTAAGGATGTAATGCCAGGGTGTTTCCTTTAAAGACGTTCGACATGCAAGTTTTTAATTTATTTCTTACAGTATAAAACGTTGACGGTCAATAGAATAAGATAACCACAACTAATCTTGTGGTTTCAGAATAAAACGGTAATAATGTCAAATAATGTCTATATTTTTTACCTTTTTTTCTCAGAATTATATTTCCGGACCCCCAGCAGACCCCAGTTTGAAAACCCCTGGTTTACTATTATTCACTTGTTTGTCAAATTGTTGTGTAAAAGCAATATCAAACTCACAATTGTGCTTTTTTCTGAGTATCAACACGGTCGTGACTACCTGCAGCACTCGTGACTACCTGCAGCACTCGTGCCTACGACATAATAACAAATTAGTGTTAATAACGTTAATTTAGTGTGATTTTTATTTTATTTTATTGAAAATAACACATGAAAAAAAAAAATTAATCATGCCCCCAACAGAGTAAGTAAATTCTGTAATGAGGTATATTCCTACAATCAGAGCAATCCATGCTTGAAGAAACAGTTTGATGTGTCAGTAGGGGGCAGTTAGCGTGACTCCAGCTGTACAGACAACACGCCTCATCAAACCAACAAGAGAAACAGCAGCACCTTCTACAGATGATGCGCTCCTGCGCTCAAAGACAGCTGGACCAAACACAACAAAATGCAGGGATATCGAGACGAGTATTTCATAGATTCAAACTACATTGAACTGGATGCAGCGTCTTAAAAACACAGCTCTAATGACTAGAGATGCTGAAAACTAGTGAGATGAGACACAACCAACGTGAGAGACTCCATCTGACACACGAGTACATAGACCAACCATTAAAAATAGAGCAGACGATATGTTTAATTTTATAGAAATAAAACAAACTATATTTTGACTTTTAAAGCCACTTTTTGTATTGTTTAAATGTGTTACTTGTCTGTTTGAATTTATCTGAATTATAATATTTATTAGGCCTATATATATATATATATATATATATATATATATATATATATATAATTTCACAATTATTTTAAGTATTATACATTTTATTTGAGGGCCTTTCTCATTAAATATCGGTACGCGATTCGTAATGTCAAAAGTGCCGGTACGTCGGTGTCATTTCAATACTAAAATAAAAAAGATGTAATTATACCAGTGTTTCTGCAGTACCTAACACTGACTGAATCCAGTCCCAGTTCGCTGTCTGACTGACACACGACTTCTTTCAAATGTTCATACATTTAATTGAGCGTGTGCTCTGTTACTCATTTTACACTGAAATGCACAATTAATCAAATAAAAAAATTGTGCTAGTGTGACTATTAAACCGCAAACGGCTGCCATCTTAATCTGCATGAGCTGCGTGCTTTAAATTAATGTGTGAAGCAGACTGCTCATACACTCAAAACTCCATTGAGAATAATTCACATTGTATAAGATGACAGGGCAGAGCACATGTAGACTATATATTTGTACAATTAGATCACAGCATGTACACTTTAATGGTCCCACTGGTCCATGTAGCAAACCATTTATCCAGAGAAGTGAAACTTCCATCAAAAACACACGTTAAAATAAAAGCTTGTCAAAATAAAATTCATCAAAATTAAAGCTAGATGCCCAAAATTTTGGAAATTACAACAGAAATATATTACAACTGTATGGTAGAGTGTTATATTCACTGTAGTAATATTAATAATAATGGAAAAAATTGAATGGTATGTTGAAAAATAATTGTTATATTTTCACATTCACATAAAACCGATTTCAGTAGGGCCCTATTTAAAACACTTAAGCAATGCATAATTGATTGAGAAATACTTGAAGGAAACATGCATTTATTTTCATTTATTATTTACATTGAAATTTAACTTGAAATAGGCTAAAGGACTGTGTTCAATACCACATTAACATATTTTTGCTGTAGTATTGAAAATGGTATCTAGAAACCAAGATACAATTGGTAAGCGTGAAACTTCACTGGTATCGGTACCGAATACAAAGATGTTGGTATCATGACAACACTGTAAGCACCTCATGTAATTAATTTGATACAAATGTAAATCAACCGACAGCCCAAAATGTAATATAATAATAATAATATATGATAATATATGCTGCAGATGACACCCTGAACTAATCGTTTTATTCATGGTTGGGCTAGATGTGAATTTTGGTGGAGGGTATTATCAGTTAAAGGTCTTAAATTTGCAACGGTTTATCACACAAAGCTTTTGTATGACTTCAGAAGAATTAGAAAATGGAGTACAATCATGTTCACTACTTTTATGATTTTATTATAATAAAACTATTATACTATTATACTTTTATTACTTCTTTTAAAGTTTTTTTTTTCTTTTCTTTTCTTTTTGTAATGTTTTCATGTGTAGTTGCTATGTGAAAGATATTTATTTTATAAGAAGCAAGATTAAACAGTGACTATCAAGACATAATCAAAAATGGCCTGTCACTTGTCATCCAGGAAAAATGTATTTCAGTAAATGTGAGGTCACATGGGAGCCGAGAATCCTGAGTTTTACATTGGAAAGTTAACATAAAAACACAGCTGGAATTCTGAGCAGAATTCATGTACAGCTCTCAGCACTCTTGGGAACAAACCAAAGATGGCATGCCAGAGATGCCAATGCCCTGCAGTAATACACCAGAATGCTCTATGAAGACTTCAGCAAAATATGCCTGAAATGACCTAGTTCATGTGTTAGAGAGAAAGTTCACTGAGTGAAAATGCCTTGAAATAGATTACACCGATGCTCAGGGCATCAACCTTTATACTTGCTGTTAAGGTTTAATTAGCCTAAATTTCATTTTAGTTTAAATGAAATTTTAAGACCTTCATGACAGACTTAAACAGTCAATAAGTACATACATTGTATTTATTAGAACTAAAATTTTATTATAATTTTTCACATATGCTGCTAACTACATGTATCACATATATACTGTAAAAAGGCACAGTTTTTCAAATAAGATATTAAAGCGAGGTCCTAACACTCTGTGGTCATTAAAAATCCCAGGGCACTTCTCATAAAGAGGGCCAAATGTGCCCATTGGCCTCTGTCCATCATGGAGTCCTAATAATCCCCTACACATATGAATTGGCTGTATCACTCTACTATCTCCTCTCCACTAATAGCTGGTGTGTGGTGAGCATTATGGCACACTATGGTTGCAGCTGCATCATCCAGGTGGATGCTGCACACTGGTGGTGGTTGAGGAGAGTCCCCCGCTATTATGTAAAGTGCTTTGACTGCCTAGAAAAGAGCTATATAAAATGTAAGGAATAATTATTATTACCTGCATTGATTGAATTCTCATACTAATGCCCTAACGAGAATGTGTAGCACCCAGAGTATATTATGTTCTAATTTTTACCCGAATACTCAAACATAACAAAGTAAACAAAGCATAACACTAACCCTACCCAGACCGAGAAAAAAAAAAAAGATAAATAATGGCACCACAGTCTTTACAAACATTTGTTCAGAAAATGTTGGTGTGAAAAAACTGCGAAAAATGTGTGTAGATGTTCTGTGTTTGCCAGGTTCTAACATCAAATCTTTATCCTTTAAATACTTTTATAGAGTTTTGTATGAAGTACACGGTAGCATATAAAGTAGCATAATAATTGCATATTCTACTTTATTACAAAGCTCTCTGGAATACTCAATTCTGATTGGTCAATGGCACCATCTAGCGGTCTGATATTTCTCAGTAACAACCGCACAACCACATATCAGACTGCTAATCTGGGTTCTGCGAGTCGTCTTTCCTGCTTCTCCAATCACTGTGTGTTCTCTACAAGTAAAACTGAAATCAATGTATCATTTGCATTTATTTCTTTATTTGGCAAGTAGTCTTTTAATAAGCTGAATAATGAGGAGTCAGACATTCAATCATTACAAAACACCAACAGAACTCCAACAAACTGTTCAGCGATTTATTTCTTCTCACATAATTACATTATTTCAACACAAATCAATATTTTGCTTTTGTGCATTTATTTATTTGTTTTGTAGGTATGTAATAAGTGTAATAATGTACAGTCAGCTGGTAGTTATCACAAAATACACCTTCAGGGTGACACAAGGGTCTTACGCTTTGCGTTGGGGTCCTGATCCCCCTGTCAGGGTTTATTGTGTGATGACACTCGGCTAACTGTACATTACCCCTTACTTGTTGTCTTAGTAATGTCTGTGAAATACCCTATGTTGAGGTTTTCTGTGCTGTACTTGAGCCTCAACACATTTTTGCTATTTTTCAATGTGTTTTCTGTATAATCACTTACTGACTGCAGCACCATTATATATAGAATTTTTTTCCCCACGGCAGTCTTTTATTATGGTGTAGGCCTAATTTATCTCCAAAAACCCCACCTGTAAATAACATACATAATGACAAAATCAACTGTAATTGATCGATTTACATGTCAGTTAGACTTCTCTTCCTGTCTAATTTAGTTTCTTGGTCTGCCAAAGCAAGACTTCATTACCCTGGCATTCATTTAAAAATAAAAATAATAAAATCTAGCAAACTAGTCAACATTGCTGTGATAGAGATTATGACATCACCACCAAACATTTCCTGAAATGGCTTTAGCGACATCCCCATGATTATTGATATTAACAAAAAGGGGTTCAAACATACATCTTTTATGAGGGATAGTTCTTCAAAATATGAGGTTGAATGTAATAATTTTCTTGTTTTAGTTGTTACCAAGCTAGCTAGTCTTATTTTAATGTTGTGTGAGAAATGTAGTATGCTAATGGTGGCAGTAGTGTTGACAAGAATAAACAGCATCATCTATTTACATTTGAAGTCATAAGTTTACATACACTTCAGCCAAATACATTTAAACTCAGTTTTTAACAATTCCTGACATTCAATCGTAGAAAACATTCCCTGTCTTATGTCAGTTAGGATCTACCTTTTTTTTGGACTCAAGATGGCGCCGAGTATGGCTGCTGCGTTGCGAGCTCCGATACAACACTGAGGTTTATTGTTTGTTTTGTTTACAGTTCTTTGTTTTTTTGTCTTGGATGTTGTCTGCCTTATTGTTTACGACAGACAAACGCTTTTCGACATTGGTTCTACAATTACACATCGAAAACCGGACTTCAAATTCCTTAATGCCGACCCGCTGTTTACAAATATGCCGGCGGAGCCCTTTGTCTGGGCTGCTCGGCCGCTGAAACGCAGAAGGAAAAGAGGAAAACGAGCCGGTGTTCTCATCAGAGTAAGACGTCGTGCAAATCGACCCCCGCTACCCAGTATACTACTGGCAAATGTTCAGTCTCTGGACAACAAGCTCTGCGAGCTGAGAGCGCGGATCTCTTTCCAACGAGAGACGAGGGACTGCTGCGTTATATGCCTCACAGAAACCTGGCTGGCTGCGGAGATTCCAGACTCGGCCATCGAAATCACGGGCTTTTCCGTGCACCGAGCGGACAGAGCGAAAGACCTCTCAGGTAAAAGCAGATGTGGTGGTGTATGTTTTATGAACAACAAATCATGGTGTGATCAGAGGAACGTACATTTCGTCAAGTCTTTCTGCTCTCCTGATCTGGAATATCTCATGCTTCTGTGTCGACCATTCTGGCTACCGAGGGAATTCACAGAGGTCATTATCACAGCTGTGTACATCCCCCCCACAAGCCGACACAGACCGGGCACTCAGGAAACTGTATGGGAGTATAAGTGAGCAGGAAACCGCGCACCCTGAGGCTGCGTTCATTGTTACCGGGGACTTTAACAAAGCCAACTTCAAAACAATCGCTCCAAAATACCACCAACACATAAAGTTCAACACACGAGGGGACTGGGTTTTAGACCATTGTTACTCTCCTTTCCGGGATGGCTACAAATCCCTCCCCCGCCCCCCATTTGGCAAATCGGACCACAATTCCGTTCTGCTTCTGTCCGCGTACAGGCAGAAACTAAAACGGGACGCACCCACCCTCAGAACGATCCAGTCAGCTGGTCGGTCCAGTCAGACTCTGCGCTACAAGACTGTTTTGATCATGCGGACTGGGAGATGTTCCGGTCCGCCTCTGATGACGACATCGAGGTTTACGGTGACAGCGTAACGTGTTTCATCAGGAAGTGCGTAGAGGATGTTGTTCCGACCAAAACAATACGGATATACCCCAATCAGAAACCATAGGGTTAACGCCGATGTTCGCGCGGCACTCAATTCGCGGACCTAACACGCACAAGCGTAAACAAGCCAGTTATGCCCTCCGTAACACCATCAGTGCAGCCAAACGCAGTACAGGCACAAGCTTGAAGGTCAGTTCAACACCACTGACTCTAGAAGTATGTGGCAGGGAATTAACACCATCACGGACTACAAACGGAATAAAGACTCCGCCGTGAACACCGCTGCATCTCTCCCAGACGTACTTAATACATTTTATGCTAATTTTGAGGACAATAACACCGCCCTCGCGGAGAGAGTATTCGCGGCTGACGCTACAGAGGTTGGTTCACTCTCCGTCTCTGTTGTAGATGTAACCCGATCCTTCTGACGGGTGAACATCCGTAAAGCCGCGGTTCCAGACGGCATTCCGGGCCGCGTCATCAGAGCGTGCGCGACTCAACTGGCTGGTGTTTTTACGGACATTTTCAATCTGTCCCTCTCCCTGTCTGTAGACCCCACATGCTTCAAAACATCAACCATTGTGCCTGTACCGAAGCAAGCCACAATCACTTGCTTAAATGACTGGCGTCCTGTTGCTCTGACCCCCATCATCAGCAAATGCTTTGAAAGGTTAATCAGAGATTACATCTGCTCTGTTCTGCCCCCCTCTTTGGACCCATTGCAGTTTGCCTACCGTAACAACCGCTCCACTGATGATGTATTGCATCTACAATACACACTGATCTCTCCCACCTGGAAATAAGGAACACATTTGTAGACTACAGCTCAGCATTCAACACCATAGTGCCCTCCAAGCTTGATATGAAACGCCGGGCTCTGGGCTTAAACAGCTCACTGTGCAGCTGGATCCTGGATTTCCTGTCAGGCAGACGTCAGGTGGTTAGAATGGGCAGCAACACCTCCTCATCACTGACCCTCAACACTGGAGCCCCGCAGGGCTGTGTTCTTAGCCCTCTCCTGTATTCCCTGTACACACATGACTGTGTGGCAACACATAGCTCCAATACCATCATTAAGTTTGCTGACGATACGACGGTGGTAGGTCTGATCACTGACAATGATGAAAGAGCCTACATAGAGGAGGTGCACACTCTGACACGCTGGTGTCAGGAGCACAACCTCTCCCTCAACGTCAGTAAAACCAAGGAGCTTGTAGTGGGCTTCTGGAGAAAAGACAGAGTACACAGCCCCATCACCATTAATGGAGCACCAGTGGAGAGTTCAAGTTCCTCGGTGTCCACATTACTGAGGAACTCACATGGTCCGTCCACACTGAGGCCGTTGTGAAGAAGGCTCACCAGCGCCTCTTCTTCCTGAGACGGCTGAGGAAGTTTGGAATGAACCAACACATCCTCACACGGTTCTACACCAGCACTGTAGAGAGCATCCTGACTGGCTGCATCACCACCTGGTACGGCAATAGCACCGCCCACAACTGCAAAGCCCTGCAAACGGTGGTGCAAACTGCCAGAAACATCATCGGAGGTGAGCTTTCCTCCCTCCAGGACATATACACAAGGCGGTGTGTGAAAAAAGCTCGGACGATCATCAGAGACTCCAGCCACCCGAGTCATGGTCTGTTCTCACTGCTACCATCAGGCAGGCGGTATCGCAGCATCAGGACCCGCACCAGCCAACTACATGACAGCTTTTTCCCCCAAGCAGTCAGACTGTTGAACACTTGATCTATCAGGATCAATAATTAGGACTGCACTTTATTAATCTATAATCTCACACTGGAGTGTCAACATATTCTCCTCAATTCAACTACTTATATATATTTCATATACTCCCACTTATTGTATATTGTGTATTCTATATTGTGTGTATTATTTACTGTGCATTGTATATAATTATTGTGTTGTGTAAGTATGTGTACATTTGATATGTAAATTGTTGTTGTGTAAGTATGTTGTTTATTGAAATTGGTATATGTCTCGTCACTGTCATGACTGCTATGTTGCTCGGAACTGCACACAAGAATTTCACCTACTGTTGCACTTGTGTACATGGTAGTGTGACAATAAAGTGATTTGATTGATTTTGATTATTTTAAGATTGTGAAATGTCAGAATAAGAGTCAAGAGAAGGATTTATTTCAGCTTTTATTTCTTTCATCACATTCCCAGTGGGTCAGAAGTTTACATACACTTTGTTAGTATTTGGTAGCATTGCCTTTAAATTGTTTAACTTGGGTCTGATGTTTTGGGGATCCTTCTACAAGCTTCTCACAATACGTTGCTGGAATTTTGTCCCATTCCTCCAGACAGAACTGGTGTAACTGAGTCAGGTTTGTAGGCCTTCTTGCTCACACACGCTTTTTCAGTTCTACCCACATATTTTCTATCAGATTGAGATCAGGGCTTTGTGATGGCCACTCCAATACCTTGATTTTGTTGACCTTAAGCCATTTTGCTACAACTTTGGAGATATGCATGGGGTCATTGTCCATTTGGAAGACCCATTTGTGACCGAGCTTTAACTTCCTGGCTGATGTCTTGAGATGTTGCTTCAATATATCCACATAATTTACCTTCTTCCTGATGCCATCTATTTTGTGAAGTGCACCAGTCCCTCCTGCAGCAAAGCACTCCCAAAACATGATTCTGCCACCCCCATGCTTCAGAGGACATTTCTCCAAAAAGTAAGATCTTTGTCAATGTATGCACTTGAAAACTGTAGTCTGGACTTTTTTATGCCAATTTTGGAGCAGTGGCTTCTTCCTTACGGAGCATCATTTCAGGTTATGTTGATATAGGACTTGTTTTACTGTGGATATAGATACTTGTCTACCTGTTTCCTACAGCATCTTCACAAGGTCCTTTGCTGTTGTTCTGGGATTGGTTTGCACTTTTTGCACCAAACTACATCCCTAGGAGACAGACATTTTCCCAGCTGCTTAAAGGCACAGAGTGGAGTGGGACGTGGTTATGGGTCTGTCATTGGGGAGAGAGGAAGCGGTAAGGGCCATCACCTGGTGATTTAATGATACATAACACCTGTGTCTCGTTACAGTGATGACGAAGACAGGCTTGAAAAGCTGCAGAGAACACCAGTGAGGGAGAGAGAACAACACGGGAAGCCAGAGATTGCTGTGTATATTGAAAGTTTTATTTAGTCTAGCTGGAAAGCCTGGCCTTAATTTGTGTTGCTAGAAAGCCTGTGTTTTTATTTTTGAAGCTCAACGCTTTAATACAAAGCTGTAGTACCTGGACTGCTGTCCCGCTCCTTTCTTGCTTGGACCTGTTACACACAACTTAGTGTATGTAAAGTTCTAACCCACTGGAATCGTGATATAGTCTATTAAAAGTGAAACAATCTGTCTGTAAACAATTGTAGGATAAATTACTCATGTCATGCACAAAGTAGATGTCAACTGGCCAAAACAATAGTTTGCTAATGTTAAATCTGTGGACTGGTTTAAAAATGAGTTTTAATGACATTAACCTTAGTGTATCCTTCTTACTTCAATTGCACATTAACATTTTCATTTGATGATGGAGTGACATTACATTTGGCATTTTTCTCTCTTCTGACAACATACACTGTGTCCTGTTTTTGCACAGTTTAATTGTCAATGCAGACTGACCTCTGTTGCAGTGGTTAGTGATGAAGATGATCTCCTCTGACGCGAGTCTTCAATCTCTGCAGCCTGACGAGCTCTTCTTCCGGATCGAGCCACCTAATCAGCACAATATATCAGTCAGACACAAACCATGCATGTGTAACTGTGCCAAGACTGCCACATGGCCAGACTGTTGCCATGGCAACACGACGCGCCTGTACACTCGCTGCACGTCATTGTGAAATTAGACCCAATGTACGCGTACCTTTCAACACATGAACGACACTATATCATGTATTATTATAATTGAGTTATAGAGTGACCGACAGGACAAGTTAAGTTGGTAAGACGTCGGTTTTAATGGACTGTTTAGCCCCCAAGCGGTTTAGTTTCAAACACGGCGTAAAAACAAACGCAAACCTGACGCGTCTGGTCTCTACACAACATGTTTGTGTAGTTAGTGTGATTCATTCAACTCTTAAAACAGTTTAATGCGCATTAAACTCACATTCTTTGTGAATCCGCCGTCCGCGAGCTGAACTGTGTCGTCCATTTCTAACGGAACCTCATACCGGAAGTGACGTCCCCAAACAACAAAAACATGTTATTTACATTAAAAAAAATCAAGAAAGCCAGGAAAAGTGTGTCTTTATTTAATTGAATTTGAAATATGTTTATGATTCCCCTTTATTTATTTATTTTAATCTGTATTTGTACTGTTTGTGTTGACAGTCTATGTGAAAGTTTGAACTGTCTTTTAATATATGTGTTCGAACTAGTCATATTAATACGTACTAAAAGTTTTTATTGATTTATTACTATTATTTTGTTTCTCTGTTTTCTTATGTTTTTAATGTCATCTTATACTATTCTCTTTATGCGTGTTGGACATTATTTGATTTGTCTTTGTTTTCCTGACATTCTGGAAAATGTAATAATAATAATAATGATGCTGGTAAAACCTTGACATCTACTGGTCCTCTACAGTTTATTTGTATTATATTCAAGTGATGGTGCGGTGTTGTGACTGCCAGTAATCTGGGGTCTTGTATCCTTTACTGTCATAAACTATGGATGTTGATTTAAGGGACTTAAACCTTGCCATAGAAATGTTAATATGCTGCAACTTTCACTGCTACTTCATATCAGTTATTTCATGCAAACTGAAGCATGTGATGGACATTAGAATCAGAATTCAATTTAACAGGGGAATTATCTTCATACACAACAGTGGGGCATTGTAGAGATGTTCGTGGTGCTCTGTCTACTCAAAAAGAGAGTAAAATGGTCATGTTGAGCACATAAATAATATATTTGTGTCTTTAAAGGATAAAATAGCATAATACATATTGATGACATGAAATAATCATGAATTCTAATCCTTGAGCTTTTTCACAATTAGTTCCACTAGAACCTTATAACACACCATTGAGGGTACAGACATCATTTCAGGACGAATGTTAAATTATTCTGAAATGGGTGCCTTTTCCATTTTAGAAAGGTAATATTTAAATAAATTAGTGTAACATATTTTTACGGACATATTTAGAAACCTAATTTAAGAGCTAATAATTGTTTTTTGCCATCTCAAGCTAAAATATAAAAATTCATTTTAAGTTATTCTGAACTTTTTACAGGTGGAATATTTTTTTTTTTACTGAAATTACTAAATGTACAGTATATATACAGTGTGTGTGTGTGTGTGTGTGTGTGTGTGTGTGTGTGTGTGTGTGTGTGTGTGTGTGTGTGTGTGTGTGTGTGTGTGTGTAAGCAATACATATTTAATCCTGGCAAAGTGTTGACGTTTGTTCTTTAATTCTTTCTTTCTTTCTTATTTTTAAATAGAATTTGTGTGACTGGCTATACAAATACATTATGTGAGTGTAAATACTCCTTTAACAGCATCACCACAAGAAAACTGTGTTAATTGTATACATTAGTAATTCGTTTAATGTAATAAAATGTATTTCAATTTGCAAAATAAATTTGCACTGAATGTGTACACAAATGGATCTCCTTTCAAGGAATGACTCTGTTATAAACAGACTGGAGTGCACACAGATTGTCACACACAGAAAGGATATCAATGAAGATCAATGTTGAATAATATCAGTGGTTTTATGTTTCTTTGCTTGTTGCAGTGGTTTTTTGTTTCTTTTTTTTCTTAATTTTTTTCAAATCAGTGAGAACATCCAGCAGGGGACGCACAAGTGTTATAAAACCCAGCTGTTAGAAAGTTTGTGTGTGTGTGTGTGTGTGTGTGTGTGTGTGTGTGTGTGTGTGTGTGTGTGTGTGTAAGAGAAGGACGTTTGGCGTTTATATGACTAGGATTGCAAACTATTTTCTAGAATATCCTATTCGTTTCCATTTCTGTAAATTACGTGACATGCAATTACATTTTCTGATATGCGTTAGAAAGTAATTGCATGAATGGGAAACTTGCAAAGAGCAGTTTGGGTGAGATTGACTCCTCCCACCACATACGTCACTAAAGCTCTGACTATAAATAGCAGCTGGAGCGAAATAATCTTGCAGTCCAGTGGAGCTCCAGCGTGTGTGCAGAGCTGTTGGAGAAGTCTTGAAAAAGTTCTCCAGAGCGCTTGTTTGAGGAGGAAATGGACAACGTTATAGTGACAATTGCGTTTCTTTTAAAGTTCTAATGATGGAGGTTTAAGGATGTTCTGGGATTATTGTGCAATGCTTATGTGGAATAAGGTTTCAGCATGGAATTTCATGGGGGAAACAGGCTCAGCACTTGATGTAACTACAGCAAATATTGAGGAAAACCTGGAATTTACCTCAATTTTTTATTTAAACATATTTTAACTGAACTGGAACTCTATTTATCATTGTTGTCAAGTGTAAAGTGTAGAGAGTAAATCATGCATTTGGGAAGAGGACTGCTGTTTGTGCTTCTTTTGAACAGTGTGACCATGAGTTTGTCTCTATCAACCTGTACCACTGTGGACATCGACCATATCAAGAAGAAGAGGGTGGAGGCCATCCGGGGTCAGATACTCAGCAAACTGAGACTGACCAGCCCGCCACAGACCCTGGGCCCCAGTCAGGTGCCATATCAAGTGTTGGCCCTTTATAACAGCACTAGGGAACTGCTGGAAGAGTTAGGACGCAACAGACAGCAGAGCTGCGGACAAGACAACACTGAGACTGAGTACTACGCTAAAGAAATACACAAATTCAACATGATCCAGGGCTCCCCTGAAAACAGTAAGTGACTTATGGCAGTCATTTTAAGAGTTCTAACACTGGAGATATGGGTATTTATATACACATAGAGGATATTGTATTAACGGGAACACTTTATGATAACTATCTAATAAATCAATAACATAACACAATGTTATAACACAATAAATTATACAAACAAACAAACATACATTACCTAATACTTTACAGATAAGTAATTCATGTACATTTTAATATTAAATCATAGATAGACAGGGGATATTTTATTAATGGTAACACTTATTAATAACTATATATTAATTACAATACAATGACTATATCATAAATTATTAACAAACATTTTGGGATACGTCACAGATTAGTAATTAATGTACATTTTCATTTTAAATCATAGACAGATAAGTGATATTAGATTAAAGGTAACTATACATTTATTTCAATATCATACCAATATTATAAATCATTAACAAATACTTTACAGATTAGTAGTTCATGTACATTTAAAAATGAACTCAGGGAAAATTATATCAATGGTAACAACACTGATTAAAAACTTTAGATTAATTACAATATAATAACTATAAAATTATTAACAAACATTACATAATTCTTTACAAATTAGTAATTAATGTACATTTTCATATGAAATCATGGACAGACATGGATATTGTATTGATGTAACACTTTATAACACTTATTATAACCATATATTAATTACTGTATAGTAACTATATAACAAATCATTTACAAACATTACATAATACTTTAAAATCAAAATAATATTTAAACATTACACAGTGAATAGTAGTTCATGTACATTTAAACATGAAATGTTTGTTAAAATGTTTATTATATGTCATAACATAGGTTATAAATTATGTTTAATTATGTTTATTATAAGTCAACTGATATGAGTTATTAATGGCCAATGGAGATATCAAAGCAGTGACCCAAACTTTTCTACATGGAAGCATTTGCCATTTAACAGCTGACTGAAGTGACATTTCAAACTCAAACGTTGTGTTGCCGCTAGCTTTAGCACACTAGTCACCCTCAGTTCAACACTTGTTTCTGAATAATATACATATTCACTCAGCATGGTATGATGGTAAAGTGTTTACCTCACTTTTGTAAGGTGCTGTCTTTACAGAAGTTTTGCTTGTTGTCATATTCTCCATTATGTATTATAATTTTTTGCCAGAGCAGCATCGCTGCTGGTAACTCCGCCCCTTCCGCTATATATGGCATGCCGCGAGCACTGAGTACACAAAGTGTCCAACATTTCACACTCCGTTTTGACGGTTGAAAAAGTGCATCATCCAGGGACTCGTAGTACACTTCTTTTGTTGTATTTTCAGTGTAAACATACTACTCGCACTACTTATTCTTCAAAATGATGTAAAATAGTGCAGGAATGTGTGGTTTGGGATGCACCTCAAAAGATTAGGATGGACAATGGCAGATGTAAATAATGCGATTAAATGATATCAAATAAAATGGCTGAATATAAAAATCACTTATTTTAGACAAAATGTACTCAAAATTCACCTTAAAATTGGTCCAAAATCCATTGAGATTTGTTTGGCACTGACACTAATTGAAATGACCATTTCTGTTAATGGTCCTTCTTCTTTCCGTGTACAGCACAAACCCATAATTTCCAAAGGGCCAAATATTAAACAGCCTGGCAGATATATATTAGTCCACCACTAATTATTTGAATGTACTTTTGCTAATCCATTGAGCATTATATCTAGTGGTTGATCGATATATCGCAGAGGAGGCCCATAAATTGGACTATATTCTGTCTTTTTTAATTATTGGAATCGGCCGATACATTTCCTGTTTGGCCGATTTGTTTCTTTAGGCCGCACAGAGAATCGCCTGCTTGCACATGAAGGAGCTGTCTGAGACATGTAAAAAAACAATCACGGTTTGTTTTGTTGTTACGTGTATTGTTTTTCTACAATAACAGACCGGTGTGCAACACTGTGTCATTTATAAGGTCCGCATATCAGAGCCACGACAGATGCGTTAGAGCTCATAATGTATAAGTGTTCACCTGTTTCATTCTCCCTCTCTCTCCTCAACAGTTCCCTGTAACTTTAACTGTCTTGTCTTATTAGTTTTATTGATATTTGCCTTTTTATCATATCATATATACTGTCTGCTAATATGCACATATCTCATTTAAACAGATGTAAAAAACCAACCTCACAAAACTTGAGCAGATCCAGTATCCTGTGGAGCGCTCATTTATTTACCTTTAAAGCATGTATTCTAACAGTCTCTCCTCAACAGTTTCCTGTAAAATTTTACTTTCTTTTCTAATGCTAAAAGGGCAAATATCAACACAACTAATATCATATACCATCTGCAAATATGTACATATCTTGTTTAAACAGATGATGAACCTCACTAAAGTTCAGCGTTTTCTTACCGTCGAGTGCTCATCTAATATCTTCCTCTGAAGCGCATATTCCGTCAGCCAGAATCAAAACATTAGGATCAGGATCAAATGTTCCTCTGATTCACAAATCATGATGGTCACGACAATCATGACAATCCAAGCAGACGATTCAGGCCGTATAAACGTTTCTGCTCATGCTGGATCAGCATGAGTGTGTGAGTGCAACCAAAGTCACTCTAGCAAGTCGGTTCACCGTCGGCCCTGTTTGGAATAGGGACAGGAGGCTATTTCCAGTCATGAAAGTGCAGCTCTTATCTACTTGAATGGGGAAAAACCAAAATCTCCAAAATGGCTGGTCAAGATTATGATGAAAGAACATATTTTAAATCAGCAGTAAAATATGACAACACAGGTATCATAAATGGTGCTTCTTCACCTCAGATTACACTAAAAAAAGCAATTTTATAGCTAATGCACATGCGTGTTGATTGACAGGTGATATCTGTATCTAAAAGGTGATTGGCTCTTTTACCTGTAAGGTGGGACTTCCTATCTACATCCGTTGACCATTGGATGCAGTTGGGCTTTATAATTTCTCCCATTCATTTTAATAGAAGTGGCCCATCTCTGCTAAATAGTCTCTGGTGCAACTTTAAGGTAAAAATGCTTCATGTGTGCTATTTTTTGAGTACATGTGGTTGCTAATGTGGACATGTCATCCATGGTTGCTGGACTACTGTGTGTACTGTTATTTCCTTCTTCCTAATATAATAAAAATGTATTAATGTGCAAATAAATTACTAAAATGTAATGACTTTACAGAAATTAGAAGGAACTGCTTTCAAAACTTTTTAGATTCTTTTTTTTTTTTTTATTATTTTTTTTACCATGTTTTGTGTGAAACTGAGTATATATAGTGCTAAATAAGAGTTTATTATCATTTATTTTAGCTATTGTATGTTTTTGTTATTTACTATATTAAATTGTGTGATATATCGGCATTGTATCGGCTTGTCAGCCACACAGCTCTCTGGATATTGGCCATTATTGGTCGACCACTAATTATATCATGTCAAAATGTCTGTTAATGTTATGTTAATTTAGGTTATATTATAAACTGTGACTGTATTATCCATCAGAACAACAGGTATGCAATAATAGAGCAGTCGTTTATTGCAGGTCTGTTGAGCAGGCTCGTGTTACATCACTGCATATTCACACACTATGAAGAAATAGAAGTTTTTAATACCTCTTGTTAATAAAGGGAACATGTTGGCATCTGAAAATGATTTCACATGATTAGTCTGTTCTCCTCGTTCATCTGAGGGTTAATGCAGAAGTATCTCCACCAATTTTCCATGAGTCTCTGGGTTCGGTCCCAGTTGAGATGGGCCCCAGATTATTTGAGGACAGAGTCCGTTTTTTTTACGTCTTCTGCTCTAGACAGGCCGATAGGATGGTGAAGCTGTCATACTGTCCAAAGATGAGACAAGAGTCAGTCCAGTACCAGACAGTCCAATCAGATTAAGAGCAGTTTGTGTTTCACCGACCGGATTATTGTCATTCAGTAGATGACTGTAGAGACAAACACAGAGACTTTTTATAAGTGGACCCAAAAAGAACCTTGTTCAACTAGTTGCTCTCTCAGAATGATATATTTAAATAAAGTCCCAACAGAGCCGTTTCCCAGCAGTGTAAACAATAGGAATTTTTGCACATAAACTGAAGTGAGAGGCGCCGTTTTCGAGGCCTCAACACTGGATTGGCAGATAAATCTCTTTCCTTTCCATTATGCAGTTTTCAGTTTCTGTAAATCCAGTACGAGAGATTGTGATGGCCGTCACCACGGTGATAATGTATATTCACGTTCCGTTCTCGTCAGCTAAAGGAATGGCTTTTTCACGAGTTGCGATTTGGACGGTTGCAGCGTGTGGAATCATTTACACATTTTAGTTTTTCCGTGCATTCTCATTGAAGCTGTGGTCAATAAAGTTTCCCAGCACTCAAGTTTTTTTGAGCACAGCAGGTTATGCATTCTTACTTGTATCTCTGTGTATATTTACATCCAGAAATTACGGATTGTGAATGACACTACTGGATGGTATTTTTGCCATTCAAGACCTATTTGTCCATTAACCAAGAGCAATGTCCAAAATGAACACAACAATTTTTAACCTCCTGAGACCCCCGTGTGACTGCTGTGTGCATTTCCCTTTTCACTTTTTGATTTGTAACTAGTAGCACCTAATAAACAACCCAAAAAAAAAAAAAAGAATCTGGAGCAAATAGTTTTCTTAAAAATGTATGTGCACATAAAGTATGTGAACAGCAAGATTATGTTGTGACATTTTAAGAAATACCAAATATATACTTAAAGAAAGATTTTTTTTATCAAATAATTTATTATGTGTTCAGGAGTGTTGATTATTCATGTTTTGAGATGTTACAGACATTACAGCTGATAAAGCTAAATAAATAATTCTGATTAAAAATAATGTCCAGCATCAACCAATCACTGTCCACCATGTTCAAATAAAATGATCCATTATAAATGTTGAATCTATGTACTGATGATCATTGTCCCATGTGTGTCAAACATGTTGAGTGATCCAAACATCATCTGCAGCCTGAAACTGAACTATTGGTTGAAAAAAAATAAGAATGCACATAACTGCATAGAGAGCTATAGGATGCTTCCCCACTCACTAGAGACCCTACTCTTGACAACCAAACAGGTTTCAATTAAAAACCTTTAAAAGGTTTCTTACCAGAGGCACTTTTGTTGGCACTGTGCCCTTTGAAGAGCTTCATGGAAATTGACATCATGCTTTTGTGTAGCGTAGAGTCTTGTGAACGGTATTCAGTCGGTTTTAACCCTTAAACTTCAGCGTAGAGTCTTGTGAACGGTATTCAGTCGGTTTTGACCCTTAAACTTCAGCGTAGAGTCTTGTGAACGGTATTCAGTCGGTTTTAACCCTTAAACTTCAGCGTAGAGTCTTGTGAACGATAGTCAGTCGGATTTGACCCTTAAACTTCAGCGTAGAGTCTTGTGAACTGTATTCAGTCGGTTTTAACCCTTAAACATCAGCGTAGAGTCTTGTGAACGGTATTCAGTCGTTTTTAACCCTTAAACATCAGCGTAGAGTCTTGTGAACAGTATTCAGTCGTTTTTAACCCTTAAACATCAGCGTAGAGTCTTGTGAACAGTATTCAGTCGTTTTTAACCCTTAAACTTCAGCGTAGAGTCTTGTGAATGGTATTCAGTCGGCTTTGACCCTTAAACTTCAGCGTAGAGTCTTGTGAACGGTATTCAGTCGGTTTTGACCCTTAAACTTCAGCGTAGAGTCTTGTGAACTGTATTCAGTCGGTTTTAACCCTTAAACTTCAGCGTAGAGTCTTGTGAACGGTATTCAGTCGGTTTTGACCCTTAAACTTCAGCGTAGAGTCTTGTGAACTGTATTCAGTCGGTTTTAACCCTTAAACTTCAGCGTAGAGTCTTGTGAACGATAGTCAGTCGGATTTGACCCTTAAACTTCAGCGTAGAGTCTTGTGAACTGTATTCAGTCGGTTTTAACCCTTAAACATCAGCGTAGAGTCTTGTGAACGGTATTCAGTCGTTTTTAACCCTTAAACATCAGCGTAGAGTCTTGTGAACAGTATTCAGTCGTTTTTAACCCTTAAACATCAGCGTAGAGTCTTGTGAACAGTATTCAGTCGGCTTTGACCCTTAAACTTCAGCGTAGAGTCTTGTGAACGGTATTCAGTCGGTTTTGACCCTTAAACTTCAGCGTAGAGTCTTGTGAACGGTATTCAGTTGGTTTTGACCCTTAAACTTCAGCGTAGAGTCTTGTGAACTGTATTCAGTCGGTTTTAACCCTTAAACTTCAGCGTAGAGTCTTGTGAACGATATTCAGTCGGATTTGACCCTTAAACTTCAGCGTAGAGTCTTGTGAATGGTATTCAATTGGTTTTGACCCTTAAACTTCAGTGTAGAGTCTTGTGAACGGTATTCAGTTGGTTTTGACCCTTAAACTTCAGCGTAGAGTCTTGTGAACGGTATTCAGTCGGTTTTATCCCTTAAACTTCAGCGTGGAGTCTTGTGAATGGTATTCAGTCGGCTTTAACCCTTAAATGACAGCGTAGAGTCTTGTGAACGATAGTCAGTCGGATTTGACCCTTAAACTTCAGCGTAGAGTCTTGTGAACTGTATTCAGTCGGTTTTAACCCTTAAACATCAGCGTAGAGTCTTGTGAACGGTATTCAGTCGTTTTTAACCCTTAAACATCAGCGTAGAGTCTTGTGAACAGTATTCAGTCGTTTTTAACCCTTAAACATCAGCGTAGAGTCTTGTGAACAGTATTCAGTCGGCTTTGACCCTTAAACTTCAGCGTAGAGTCTTGTGAACGGTATTCAGTCGGTTTTGACCCTTAAACTTCAGCGTAGAGTCTTGTGAACGGTATTCAGTTGGTTTTGACCCTTAAACTTCAGCGTAGAGTCTTGTGAACTGTATTCAGTCGGTTTTAACCCTTAAACTTCAGCGTAGAGTCTTGTGAACGATATTCAGTCGGATTTGACCCTTAAACTTCAGCGTAGAGTCTTGTGAATGGTATTCAATTGGTTTTGACCCTTAAACTTCAGTGTAGAGTCTTGTGAACGGTATTCAGTTGGTTTTGACCCTTAAACTTCAGCGTAGAGTCTTGTGAACGGTATTCAGTCGGTTTTATCCCTTAAACTTCAGCGTGGAGTCTTGTGAATGGTATTCAGTCGGCTTTAACCCTTAAATGACAGCGTAGAGTCTTGTGAACGGTATTCAGTTGGTTTTGACCCTTGAACTTCAGCGTAGAGTCTTGTGAACGGTATTCAGTCGGTTTTAACCCTTAAATGACAGCGTAGAGTCTTGTGAACGGTATTCAGTCGGTTTTAACCCTTAAACTTCAGCGTAGTCTTGTGAATGGTATTCAGTCGGTTTTAACCCTTAAATGACAGCGTAGAGTCTTGTGAACTGTATTCAGTCGGTTTTAACCCTTAAACATCAGCGTAGAGTCTTGTGAACGGTATTCAGTCGTTTTTAACCCTTAAACATCAGCGTAGAGTCTTGTGAACAGTATTCAGTCGTTTTTAAACCTTAAACATCAGCGTAGAGTCTTGTGAACAGTATTCAGTCGTTTTTAACCCTTAAACTTCAGCGTAGAGTCTTGTGAATGGTATTCAGTCGGCTTTGACCCTTAAACTTCAGCGTAGAGTCTTGTGAACGGTATTCAGTCGGTTTTGACCCTTAAACTTCAGCGTAGAGTCTTGTGAACGATATTCAGTCGGATTTGACCCTTAAACTTCAGCGTAGAGTCTTGTGAATGGTATTCAGTTGGTTTTGACCCTTAAACTTCAGTGTAGAGTCTTGTGAACGGTATTCAGTTGGTTTTGACCCTTAAACTTCAGCGTAGAGTCTTGTGAACTGTATTCAGTTGGTTTTAACCCTTAAATGACAGCGTAGTGTCTTGTGAACGGTATTCAGTTGGTTTTGACCCTTAAACTTCAGCGTAGAGTCTTGTGAACGGTATTCAGTCGGTTTTATCCCTTAAACTTCAGCGTAGTCTTGTGAATGGTATTCAGTCGGTTTTAACCCTTAAATGACAGCGTAGAGTCTTGTGAACGGTATTCAGTTGATTTTGACCCTTAAACTTCAGCGTAGAGTCTTGTGAACGGTATTCAGTCGGTTTTATCCCTTAAACTTCAGCGTAGTCTTGTGAATGGTATTCAGTCGGTTTTAACCCTTAAATGACAGCGTAGAGTCTTGTGAACGGTATTCAGTTGATTTTGACCCTTAAACTTCAGCGTAGAGTCTTGTGAACTGTATTCAGTCGGTTTTAACCCTTAAACATCAGCGTAGAGTCTTGTGAACGGTATTCAGTCGTTTTTAACCCTTAAACATCAGCGTAGAGTCTTGTGAACAGTATTCAGTCGTTTTTAACCCTTAAACATCAGCGTAGAGTCTTGTGAACGGTATTCAGTCGTTTTTAACCCTAAAACTTCAGCGTAGAGTCTTGTGAACGGTATTCAGTCGGCTTTGACCCTTAAACTTCAGCGTAGAGTCTTGTGAACGGTATTCAGTCGGTTTTGACCCTTAAACTTCAGCGTAGAGTCTTGTGAACGGTATTCAGTTGGTTTTGACCCTTAAACTTCAGCGTAGAGTCTTGTGAACTGTATTCAGTCGGTTTTAACCCTTAAACATCAGCGTAGAGTCTTGTGAACGGTATTCAGTTGATTTTGACCCTTAAACTTCAGCGTAGAGTCTTGTGAACTGTATTCAGTCGGTTTTAACCCTTAAACATCAGCGTAGAGTCTTGTGAACGGTATTCAGTTGATTTTGACCCTTAAACTTCAGCGTAGAGTCTTGTGAACTGTATTCAGTCGGCTTTGACCCTTAAACTTCAGCGTAGAGTCTTGTGAACGGTATTCAGTTGGTTTTGACCCTTAAACTTCAGCGTAGAGTCTTGTGAACGGTATTCAGTTGGTTTTGACCCTTAAACTTCAGCGTAGAGTCTTGTGAACTGTATTCAGTCGGTTTTAACCCTTAAACTTCAGCGTAGAGTCTTGTGAACGATATTCAGTCGGATTTGACCCTTAAACTTCAGCGTAGAGTCTTGTGAATGGTATTCAATTGGTTTTGACCCTTAAACTTCAGTGTAGAGTCTTGTGAACGGTATTCAGTTGGTTTTGACCCTTAAACTTCAGCGTAGAGTCTTGTGAACTGTATTCAGTTGGTTTTGACCCTTAAACTTCAGCGTAGAGTCTTGTGAACGGTATTCAGTCGGTTTTATCCCTTAAACTTCAGCGTGGAGTCTTGTGAATGGTATTCAGTCGGTTTTAACCCTTAAATGACAGCGTAGAGTCTTGTGAACGGTATTCAGTTGGTTTTGACCCTTAAACTTCAGCGTAGAGTCTTGTGAACGGTATTCAGTCGGTTTTAACCCTTAAATGACAGCGTAGAGTCTTGTGAACGGTATTCAGTCGGTTTTAACCCTTAAACTTCAGCGTAGTCTTGTGAATGGTATTCAGTCGGTTTTAACCCTTAAATGACAGCGTAGAGTCTTGTGAACGGTATTCAGTTGATTTTGACCCTTAAACTTCAGCGTAGAGTCTTGTGAACTGTATTCAGTCGGTTTTAACCCTTAAACATCAGCGTAGAGTCTTGTGAACGGTATTCAGTCGTTTTTAACCCTTAAACATCAGCGTAGAGTCTTGTGAACGGTATTCAGTCGTTTTTAACCCTTAAACATCAGCGTAGAGTCTTGTGAACAGTATTCAGTCGTTTTTAACCCTTAAACTTCAGCGTAGAGTCTTGTGAATGGTATTCAGTCGGCTTTGACCCTTAAACTTCAGCGTAGAGTCTTGTGAACGGTATTCAGTCGGTTTTGACCCTTAAACTTCAGCGTAGAGTCTTGTGAACGGTATTCAGTTGGTTTTGACCCTTAAACTTCAGCGTAGAGTCTTGTGAACTGTATTCAGTCGGTTTTAACCCTTAAACTTCAGCGTAGAGTCTTGTGAACGATATTCAGTCGGATTTGACCCTTAAACTTCAGCGTAGAGTCTTGTGAATGGTATTCAGTTGGTTTTGACCCTTAAACTTCAGTGTAGAGTCTTGTGAACGGTATTCAGTTGGTTTTGACCCTTAAACTTCAGCGTAGAGTCTTGTGAACTGTATTCAGTTGGTTTTGACCCTTAAACTTCAGCGTAGAGTCTTGTGAACGGTATTCAGTCGGTTTTATCCCTTAAACATCAGCGTAGTCTTGTGAATGGTATTCAGTCGGTTTTAACCCTTAAATGACAGCGTAGAGTCTTGTGAACAGTATTCAGTTGGTTTTGACCCTTAAACTTCAGCGTAGAGTCTTGTGAACGGTATTCAGTCGGCTTTGACCCTTAAACTTCAGCGTAGAGTCTTGTGAACGGTATTCAGTCGGTTTTGACCCTTAAACTTCAGCGTAGAGTCTTGTGAACGGTATTCAGTTGGTTTTGACCCTTAAACTTCAGCGTAGAGTCTTGTGAACTGTATTCAGTCGGTTTTAACCCTTAAACTTCAGCGTAGAGTCTTGTGAACGATATTCAGTCGGATTTGACCCTTAAACTTCAGCGTAGAGTCTTGTGAATGGTATTCAGTTGGTTTTGACCCTTAAACTTCAGTGTAGAGTCTTGTGAACGGTATTCAGTTGGTTTTGACCCTTAAACTTCAGCGTAGAGTCTTGTGAACTGTATTCAGTTGGTTTTGACCCTTAAACTTCAGCGTAGAGTCTTGTGAACGGTATTCAGTCGGTTTTATCCCTTAAACTTCAGCGTAGTCTTGTTAATGGTATTCAGTCGGTTTTAACCCTTAAATGACAGCGTAGAGTCTTGTGAACGGTATTCATTTGGTTTTGACCCTTAAACTTCAGCGTAGAGTCTTGTGAACTGTATTCAGTTGGTTTTGACCCTTAAACTTCAGCGTAGAGTCTTGTGAACGGTATTCAGTTGGTTTTGACCCTTAAAGGACAGCATAGAGTCAGTTTTTACCCTTAAACATCAGCGTAGAGTGTTGTGACACACATGTGGACACGGCTTACACAAGGATCAACAAAAACTTTGTTTGGTCCAGAATTAACACTCGCCAAACACAAAATGCAAGTAAAATTGGCTTTGATGAGTAAAAGAAAATTCCATTTGGTTGGTACCTTTATAAGGGACTGTAAAATTAAATGGTTTATGTATATCAAATTCTAAGAATGAGAGTCTGACAAATGGTCTACTAAAGAAAACACGACTAGCATGCTGCTTGTTCTTCATTGAACTTTGGCCTCAGTGAAAAATATGCCATCGGAATTTTAACTTGGATGCTATTTTCTTTTTTCTTTTCAATCCAAATGCACAGGACTGCTCGAGACTTGCATTAGAAAAGAACAAAAGTATGTCTGATAGTTTGATAAATAGTAATTTGCTAAGGATTGTTTTTTATAAGGCATGCTTGGTGCAGGTCAGTTAGCTGATGGTGACAGTCTCTTTGTTAACAGTATCTGGTGTTTGTAAATTGGCAGAGAGGGGCGAGCGTAGATCAGAGTCACAGGCCGCCGCACTACTGATATGTGTAATAGTAAGAAGGTGATGTAATTTCCAAGTAAAACAGAGAACACATTCATTGGCCAAAACACACATACACCTTCATCTCTTATTTCGTGGTCACGTGAGCCGCTATGAGAAATAGACTAGGCTTTTGAGCATTATCTCACCTCAAAGTCTCAACCCGTTAGTCATTTGTGTTGTTTATTCGAGGGCTTGCACATTCACTGAGTGCTACTCAAAGAGTTAAAAATAACCACTTGCATCATGCAGTCAACAATGTCCACTTGCATCATGGATCAAAACCAGCAGTGAAGCTCTTTTAGAAATTACCACAAAATATTAACCACATGATCTCATTTCATACTGTACATACCATTTGTAAGCAGAAAAAAGGAGGCACAGGACCTGAATGAAAACACAACGTGCCTCACAGATTATTTTCACTTTATGACTTCTAAGTTCAGTCATCTTCTAAATCTGATGCTTAGCATTCAGTTTACTATTAATTAACCCTTTTTTGGTGGTTAGAATTTATTTAAAGAGTCACCTTCATGTTCTTCCAAACCCTTATGACTTCCTTCATACTGGAACACAAAAGAAGATATTGTGATGAATCTACAAGTTGCTAATTTTTAAATAATGAAAGCAAACAGCGACCAGGGGCTTGCAAAAAAGCACTATGAAGGTATCATATACATAGACCATATGACATTTGCATTATATTTCAAGTCTTCTGAAGCCATACAGAAATTTTAATCGTTACACTCACAAAAATATTTTAACCTATTATTAAGATGTATCCATTTCAATTTAATAACAAATTTCCATCTAATTGAAGTTTTATTAATTACATTTTCTTCAAGACCATTCAATTCGATTTGATGTAAATTTGTTATTAAATTGAAATGGTTACATCTTAAAAATAGGTTAAAATATTTTTGTGAGTGAATATGCAGAACATCTTGCACTCCTCTGCAGCTCTAAAATCTTGTGCTGCGTCAGGTTTTTTTATTTTTACAGTATTCATCTTTACCTACAGTAGGATAATCCTGTAATCACTTATCTCTGCTGTACTCTAATATATCAGCATCTTCTGGCACCCTTATTCCTGTTTCGTGTCTTAAATATGGAGCACAACTGGCCCGCACCTGCCCTTCTGCGCTCCTCTCCTCCGTTTCCTGTGTTTACAGTGTTCCTGTGACATTACCAGTGCTCTGATTGCAGGAAGACTTTACAGAAACTCTGGGTAATGTCACCTGGCAGGAGACAGCTCTGTGAGGAGGGATGTGGAGTGGGGATGGGGGGTCTTATTATCTACTGGGAACACAAAACTGGCATGAAATCAGCAAATGGCCTGTTTAGCACAACCAACTCTGAAGCGAACAGTGTGGGTTTATACTGTAGGATACATCAATGAACAGCTTGTCAATGTAACCGAGTTAGACTGCAAAAGGTGTGCTGTATCAGGGGTTTCATTATTGTTTACTGTCATCCTGCAACAAACACATTTCAATTTGAAAATGTTTTTCTTCAGGTTTTCTAATGTAACAGTACTCTAACAAAGGGTTAAAAAAATAGTTACTTCAACTTAAAGCTACACTATGTAACGTGTGGTTGAAGATACTTGCGGAGGAACATTGTTTTGGTAATTGCACGAGTCGTGATTTGGCTCTGATCTTCTGCTCGGATGAATCTGATGGAACCATGGTTACAGGTGATCTTATATCAGAGCGAACGTCACTAACAACAACAAAACTCGCCCCTCCCCTCAAAAAAATCATTAAATAAATAATGAAAGGAAGAACAAGACGGATCTTAATAGCAGGTAATTAGCTAATAATCTTCTGCTGTGGTTTTAGACTTTACAAAAGTTAGGCAACGATGACATTAGACCATTGCTAGTCATATCAGATAAAGTCAAACGGTGGAAACTATTATAACTTAGCTAGCAGACAAATAGACTAAGGCAGTAACTGGTTTATAGATTGGTGTTGTTACCAGCATAAAGTCATTTTTTTCCATTGTTCTTCCTCGAAAATGAAATCAAGCACTGCAGTACCACAATCCATAATAAAATGCCCCATTAAAGTGGCTAACGCTATCGAAGGGATTACTGCGCTAAGAGAGCTAACTGGCTAACTGTCAGTCCAATAAAATATCTTACCTGTCGAGCGAGATTAACTCCCATCTCTGGGTTGGTTTTAAATCCTTTCAGATCACCTCTGAAAAAGCCAAGCTGATGTAGTTTGGTGTTTTATTATTACGGGCTCTGTTACTTTCCATTTTTGCTTGCAGACATTTTCTTTATTTGGAAAACGGGTGATTCCCCAGACTGAATGACTCATGGTCAATGTCACTCATTTGTCTTGACTACAAGCTTTCAGCTTCAAACTACTACAACACCCATCACTACACACACACACCAGCCTATAGGAGCTCCGGACCTTCTTTTCTTTATTTATGGACATGACGTAAACATACATGGAAGTATGCAATTCCCCACCAAATCCATCCCGACAGCTCTTTAATATAAATCATTATTATAGGCTCACCGTAGTGAATTGGGGTAAGGCAAAAACATGGTTTGGAAGACGAATTGTTACATAGTTTAGTTTTAATACAAAGAAAATATTTTACAGATAATATTGTATTCATTTCTTGTGGCTTTAGTGCAATATAAATGTCAACTATGTATTTATACAAAGAACATTCTTACTATTTTTCTATGTATAAATGTATAAATAAGTCTTTACACATGAAAATATGTGGAATAACTGTCTTTAAATTTTGGAAATGGGTCCCTTGCTAAAAGATCATTATATTTAGGGGTCTTTGGCATCAAAATATTTGAAAACCCCTGTGCTAGATCAGTGGTTCTCAACTGGTTTCACGTCAGGATACAGATTTTACATTGGACATCAAGTGGTGACACAACACAGCACCAAAACGTTTTCTTGTACAAAAGTACAAAAATGTTCTTAAAATAAAAATATGTTTAAGTGATTTCATTTTAATGAATAAATGTGTATATCTTTTATTTATTAAGCCGATAAATCACAACACAAAACACATTGTGGTTATTATTTTAATAACTTGAATTTAATAAGTTATTATTCAATAACTTGAATTGCTATCCTAGTTTGTCTTTCTGGCCAGTTTGAAAAACCTGTTGATGTCACTCTGTTGTCATTTGACCTGTACGATAACCCAAGAATAATCTTTGTATTTGATTTCAATTATACAAGCGATCCCTCTACTAACATTCATGGAACAAATGAACTACACACAAGAGTCCTGGCAAACATCAGCCATAATGTGAAATCCACCTCAAAACATTGCAGTAGGAAAAATGACATCATCCAGAAGAAAACCAAAGAGTTGATTAGCATTTCAAATCTCAGAGACTGGGGCTTTCCACCTCACGAGAGGAGAACAGAATGAAAGGGTGACTGAGAGACAAAAAACTCCAAAGTCCCTTTCTGGCTATTTTCTATTTATACAAGCATCATAAAAGTGCAGCTCCTATCTACTTGAATGGGGAAATACCGCAAACTCCAAAAAAAAGGTTGTTCAAGATTATGATCAAAAAACATTTCAAATCAACAGTAAAATTAGCTAAATCATGCTAAAAAATGCTATTCTTCAGGCTGGCCCAGTTAATGCACATGCACATTCTCAAGTTAACTGGCAATGTCTGTATGTAAAAGGTGATTGGCTGGTTTTTTAGTCAAGTCGTTTTTATTTGTATAGCGCCATTCACAACACACATAGTTTCAAAGAATCTTTACAGAATATCAGGAATGAACACAAAATGAAACTTTAATATCTTTTAAGTCTTAGAGTCATTATTGTGTAGTTTGATAAAATACGATTGTGAATTGTGTTTAAAACAAAATAATTAAATAATAATTGTATTAATAACCGCAGTGAGTAGCTGAATGCGAATGGGGCAAGGAACACAAAACTCCAAAATAACCTTGGGAGAAACCTCACTGTGGGGGCCAGTTCCCCTCTGACTAACATCATGAATATAATGTAAATAATACTCATGTATAGTGCAAGTCATGGATTAAAATGATTAAACTAAGTGTTAAGGGTCAGTGTTTAAACAAAGATTTAGTATGAACTATAAGATTAATGACTAATGTCTTTGAAGTTCCTCCTGAATTAACTGCAAAAGTTCATATAGATGTATTGTCATTTGTTAATTGGCTGATGAAAGCTTTTGTGGCAATTAATTGTTAGTCTGTGTATTCCATTATAAGAGTGTAGTCCATCATTAGACCAAGGTGATGCAGGCAGATATCAGTGAGGTGCATTGCAGTTCAACCTGGCCGGTCATTTCAGTGAGGTCCATCCTAAATCCAAGATTCAGACAATGGCATATGAATTATCTGATGTCTTCTGGTTGGAGTTGGCATCAGTTCATCCTCTGAAGTCCATCGCAATAGACTGAAGTGATGTTTGGCTGGTACCGGCTTCTATTAGTCATCATCACACAGTGAATCGTAGCAGTGGAGTCCAACATGAAGCAGGAATGGAGCTGGATCCAGCCGGTTCTGGTGACCTCAGGATAGGAGTCCCGAGGTTGAGACAAGGAAACAAATAAATTAATATTGGTATAGATGCCATTCAATTTATTGCAGAGTTATAGATTTTGAAGATGATGTAACAATACATCCATCAAGAGTCAAATTATATTTTAGCGGCTTATTTTTAGAGTTTTTTGGTATAACAATTATTACCTCTGTTTTGTCGGAATTGAGTAAAAGGAAATTTCTGGCCATCCAATCATTTAATTAATTGATACACTCTACTAATTTGGAGAATTGTGAAGGTCAGGTTTTGAAGAAATTTAAAATTGGGTATCGTCATCATAACAGTGGAAACTTATTCCACGATTCCTGATAATATCTCCCAGGGGAAGCATATACAAGGAGAAAAGCAGAGGCCCTAAATCTGATCCCGGTGGCACTCCATACTTTACTTTTTTTGGTTTGACAATTCCTCATTTACACAGACAAAGGTTGCGGTCTGCTAAATAGGACCTAAACCATACTAATGCAACTCCACAAATGCCAACGTAATTCTCCAGTCAATTCAAGAGAATGTCGTGAACTATCATGTTGAATGCAGCACTAAGATCTAAAATCAGATGATAAGAGCAAGTCATTTGTAACTCTGACATGTGCAGTCCATGTACAGTGATGAGGCCTAAATCCTGACTGAAATTCTTCATATATACTATTTCTCTAGTTGGCATAGTGGCTAAAGCACAGGGCTGTTAATCAGAAGGTTGTTGGTTCGAACCCCACAGCCACCACCATTGTGCCCTTGAGCAAGGCACTTAACTCCAGGTTGCTCCACAGGGATGTCCCTGTAATAATTGCACTGTAAGTCGCTTTGGATAAAAGCATCTGCCAAATGCATAAATGTAAATGTTCTCTGTAGAAATGAACATATTTGGGAGAATACTACTTTTCTAGTATTTTTGACATGAACAGGAGTTTTGAAATCGGTCTATAATTAGTCAGTTCTCCAGGATTAAGTTGTGGCTTCTTAATAAGCGGTTTGATAACTGCCATTTTAAAGTTTCTTGGGACATGTCCTATGGATAGCAAGGAGTTAATAATATTAAGAAGAGGTTCTGAGATTACAGGGAATACCTCTTTTAAGAGCTTAGTTGGTATTGGATCTAACAAACATGTTGTGGCTTTTGATGTTATGATAAGTTTTGTTAGCTCTTCATGACCTATGACAGCAAAGGATACAAGTTGCACATTAGGAAAATTATGAGACACTGTAGGTTCTGAGGTGCTATGACAGATTATTGCATAATTTCAATTTTATTTCTGATTATTTTTATTTTATCAGTAAAGAAATTAATGAAGTCATTACTCTTGTGCAGCGACGTAATATCTGGTTCTGTTGAGGCTTTATTCCTAACCAATTCAGTCACAGACCTGAATAACTACCTAGGATTGTTATGGTTATTTTCTGTGAGTTTACTAAAATATGCTGGCAGCTTTTAGTGCCTGTCTGTAGCTACAGACACTATCCTTCAACACACTGCAAAATACCTCTAATTTTGTATTCTTCCACTTGCATTCCTTGAGAGCATGAGTGAGATCATGGTACTATGGTGCAAGGCTTTTTTCTTTAATTTTCTTTAAACGAAGGGGGGAGACACTATCAAGAGTGCTAGAGATGACTGTATTTATATTTTATGTTATTTCATCAAGTTCTTCTGAGCTTTGGGGTTTACTGAGTGTATGTGATAGATCTGGAAGATTATTAGTGAACTTATCTATAGTGGTCAAAAGAATAGTACTACCTGAATGATAGCATGGTGTAGATTGAGTAACATTATCTGATCACAGCATACAAGAGATGAGGCAATGATCTGAGATGTCATCACTCTGCGGTATAATTTCTATTGTATCAACATCAACACCATATGACAGAAATAAATCTAGCATATGATTATGGCGACGAGTTGGTCTGTTTACATTTTGTCTGACTCAAACAGAGTTGAGAATATCGATAAATGCGAATCCCAATGTGTCATTTTCATTATATATGTGAATGTTGAAGTCACCAACAATTAAAGCTCTATCTACAGTAAATACAAGATCAAATTTGGAAATCAGAATAAGGCCCAGGTGATTTTTATACTGTAGCAAGAGTAAACGACGAATGAGTTTTTTATTTCTATCTATATCTGACGGTGTTACGTTAATCATTATTAGTTGAAAAGACTTAAACTTATATCCTGTCCCACTAAAATTTTCACTGTAAATTGTAGCAACACCTCCTCCTCGAACCTTCAGACGAGGCTCATGTTTATAACAATAACCTTGGGGATTAGATTCATTTAAACTAATATATTCATCTGGTTTAAGCCAGGTTTTAGTCAGAGCGCATCCAAACTATGGATATCTGTAATAATTTAATTTACAATTAGTGCTTTGGTGGAAAGAGATTGTCTAGGTTACGGATGTAACCTCCGTTCCCTGATGGAGGGAACGAGACGTTGTGTCGAAGAAGTGGTCTATGAGAAAAGGGTAATGAGAAATTGGCAGACAGAATTTGCATGTCCCGCCCCCGGACATACAGGTATAAAGGGAGGGAAATGTGTCTGTTTCATTCAGGATTTTTCTGTGGAGCCGACAATGAGGTTCGGCTACAACAGTGGCTCGGTTCAGTGACGTGGCCGGGAGGACACAATGTCTCGTTCCCTCCATCAGGGAATGGAGGTTACATCCGTAACTAAACGTTCCCCGTCTGTCGCTCACTTCGACGTTGTGTCGAAAAAGCGACACTAGTGGTCCAAGTTAAATCACGCCATGTGCTGAGCCGTGTACGTTTACTGCTGACACAGGAGCGGGCAGGTATTTTACGTGCCAAAGTGACCAGCTGTGCCAGGCTGCACGTACCCTTCCCCAATGTCCCATAAAATCGTCAAAGCCTTATGGTTCTTTACCCCCGACAGGGGGGAACAAGGCAATGTGCCAAGCATGGGAGCAGGCCGCACCAGCCGCGCCTTTTCTCTCTCTATGTTTCTCGCATAGAGTTAAAGGCTGGGGCCATCTTAACGCTATCATACGCACTCGGGGAAGGCGATCTTTCCCAGTTTTCCTATTCTTTCAGGGAGGAAAGACCCTGCGGAGACCACACCTGCCCAGACTGGGGGAGTTAAAGAGTGGTGAAATACATCACATGGGCTTTTAGGTAACATGTGGAGAATGGTGCGTTGGCAGATCCTACCTCATTGGGAGGGAGGAGATGCTACAAACACGGTGACCGGGGATCCATGAGAACTGCCCAAGGGAGACGAGGGTCCGCTTGCAAGGGGACCGTACCTAGGAAAATACGCACAGGGGGAAAAGTCCACGTGGGAGCCCGTCCTGTGGAGCACCTATTCCAGTACAGGGTAAATTGAGTACCCGCATTGGTCTAGGTCCGCGAGTTCCTGAATTCGCGGACCAGAGGGCTAGGGTGGAGTCATCCAGGGAGCCGAGTTCATGGGATCTCCTGGGGTAAAGGCGCACTGTATTATCTCTGTGGAGGGAAATGGTGCTATATTCAAGCTGTCCATCCGGAGTTTGTCAGCGTGTACCGAGCTCTAACGGCTCAGACCTGAGAAAACAAGGAACGAAACTGACTTAACCCTGAGATTGCAAAATCTCGCAAATGTATTGGGTGCTGCCCAACCTGCTGATCTGCATATGTCTGCTAGGAAGGTGCCCCTGGCCAGTGCCCATGAGGACGCAACACTTCTTGATGAGTGTGCTCGGACCCGCAAGGGGAGGCACGGCTTGGGTGCGATAGGCCAACGTAATGGTGTCCATTACCCAGTGGGAAAGCGCTTGCAGGTTCACTACCTGGTCCCTGAAGGGAGTGGTGGGAACCTTGGGAACGTAGCCCTGTCGTGGTCTTAGGATCATGTGAGTGTCTGCCTGACCGAACTCCAGGCAGGTGTCGCTAACAGAGAATGCTTACACGTTTTTAAGGAGAGGGCCCTGAGACCGACTGATTCTAGCGGCTTGAAGGGGGTCTCTGAAGGCCCGAGAGGACCACTGAGAGATGAAATGCAAACTGAATTGCATAAAAGGACGTTCAACGCCGCTGTGTATTTGCTCTTTTAGAGAAATAACTCTTTTAACTGTGTTGTCGAAGCACCCAGGGGCAAAGCTGCACTGCCTTGCAGAGAAGGAGAAAGCCGCTGATATGCGCCGTAGATCCAACAGCAATCGCACTCAGAGATGGGAGGAACAGTGTGCGACACCGAAGTGCGGGACATGCAAATTCTGTCTGCCAATTTCTCATTGGCCTTATCTCATAGATCAGAGATGCAAAAGGCTCTCAAGAGAGACCCCTAGTGTCGCTTCTTCGACATGTCGAAGTGAGCGACAAACGGGGAACTAATGTTTAGTAGTCCTAGCTTCATATGATGTTTAATTATTTTTTGTTTTGTTCAAGTTTAACCTTAATTAAAAAAAATTCTAAATGATATAGTGAGGTTTTTTGTTTTGTAGTTTGGGGAACAGACACAGTCTGTATGAGATATAAAGGTGATACAGTCTCTATGTGTTTTAGTTCATGTGACCTAGTATTGTGAATAATGTACAGAATTTGCTCTTATTGAAAGAAATTGGTACTTTTATTCACCAAAGTGGCATTCAACTGATCACAATGTATAGTAAGGATATTAATAACATGAAAAATTACTATTATAATTTGAACTTCTTAAACTACTTCAAAATCCTCCACATGCAGCAATGACAGCTTTACAGATCCTTGTTTTTCTAGCAGATACTCAGGTGACCTTTCACCCCACACTTCCTGTAGCACTTGATCTTTCACCCCACACTTCCTGTAGCACTTGCCATAGATGTGACTGTCTTGTCGAGCACTTCTCACATACCTTACACTCTAGCTGATCCCACAAAAGCTCAATGGGGTTCAGATCCATTACACTCTTTTCCAATTATCTGTTGTCCAATGTCTGTGTCTCTTTGCCCACTCTAATCTTTTCTTTTTGTTTTTCTGTTTCAAAAGTGTCTTTTTCTTTGCAAATCTGCCCATAAGTCCTGCACCCCTGAGTCTTCTCTTTACTGTTGTACATGAAACTGGTGTTGAGCGGGTAGAATTCAATGAAGCTGTCAGCGGAGGACATGTGAGGTGTCTATTTCTCAAACTAGAGACTCTGATGTACTTATCCTCTTGTTTAGTTGTACATCTGGTCTTCCACATCTCTTTCTGTCCTTGTTAGAGACAGTTGTTCTTTGTCTTTGAAGATTGTAGTGACACCTTTGTATGAAATTCAAATTTCAAGCATTGTATCGCCTTCATTCCTCAAAACAATGATTGACTGATGAGTTTCTAGAGAAAGATGTTTCTTTTTTTTGCCATTTTTGACCTAATTTTTGAGCTTAAGACATGCCAGTCTATTGCATACTGTGACAACTCAAAAACAAACACAGACATTAAGCTTCATTTAATGAACAAATATCTTTCAGCTGTGTTTGATATAATGGCAGGTGATTTTGTAGTATCAAATGATCAATTTAGCATGATTACTCAAGGATAAGGTGTTGGAGTGGTGCTGCTATCTAGATTTGATCAAAAATGACTTTTTTCAAATAGTGATGTGCTGTTTTTTACATCAGTAATGTCCTGACTATACTTTGTTATCAGTTGAATGCCACTTTGGTGAATTACATTTTTCTTAAACAGTAAAATATGTACATTATTACAAACTTTTGACCACCAGTGTATATAATATTGTAAATATATTACATATTTATTTTATTTATTTTCATACACCACTTTGTACAGAATTAACCTCTTGATTATTGCACCATATTTTCCCTAGTTTGTTGTCATTTGTTCCAGCACACAAGTACATTTAATATTTATATTTAGTGTTACACCCTTACACTCCTAGACCATCTTTTATTGCCATCTTGAGAGTCAGAAGTTTATCAGACGCTGAATCTAGAGGTTCAAAGGGCCCTCAAGGACTATTGCTAAATCCCATGAGTTTGCATATCGTCCAAACCGTTCAACGGACGATGCCATCACCACAATTCTCCATCTGGCCCTCACCCACCTAGACAATAAGGACTCATACGTTCGAATGCTGTTCATAGATTTCAGCTCAGCATTCAACACAATCATTCCACAGCACCTGATTGGAAAGCTGAACCTGCTGGGCCTGGACACCTCCCTCTGCAAGTGGATCCTGGACTTCCTGACTGGGAGACCTCAGTCAGTCCGGATCGGGAACAGCATCTCCACCACCAACACACTGAGCACTGGGGCCCCCCAGGGCTGTGTGCTCAGTCCACTGCTGTTCACTCTGCTGACTCACGACTGTGCAGCAATACACAGCTCGAACCACATCGTCAAGTTTGCCGATGACACGACCGTGGTGGGTCTCATCAGCAAGAACGACGAGTCAGCATACAGAGAGGAGGTGCAGCGGCTGACGAACTGGTGTAGAGCCAACAACCTGTCCCTGAATGTCGACAAAACAAAAGAGATGGTTGTTGACTTTAGGAGAGCACAAGGTGAACACACTCCGCTGAACATCGATGGCTCCTCTGTGGAGATCGTCAAAAGCACCAAATTCCTTGGTGTTCACCTGGCGGAGAACCTCACCTGGTCCCTCAACACCAGCTCTATCACCAAGAAAGCCCAGCAGCGTCTCTACTTTCTTCGAAGGCTGAGGAAAGCACATCTCCCACCCCCCATCCTCACTACATTCTATTGAGGGACTATTGAGAGCATCCTGAGCAGCTGCATCACTGCCTGGTTTGGGACTTGCACCATTTTGGACCGCAAAGCCCTGCAGAGGATAGTGAGGACAGCTGAGAAGATCATTGGGGTCTCTCTTCCCTCCATCAATGACATTTACAAAAAACACTGTATCCGCAAAGCAACCAGCATTGTGGACGACCCTACACACCCCTCACACAAACTCTTTACCCTCCTGCCGTCTGGCAAGAGGTACCGAAGCATTCGGGCCCTCACGGCCAGACTGTGTAATAGCTTCTTCCCCCAAGCCATCAGACTCCTCAATACTCAGAGACTGGTTTGACACACACACACACACGCATGTGTCCTGAGTTGCACATTAATTACTGTCACTTTATAACTGTCTGCTACCTCAATAACTGCTATGTGCATAGAACACTATCTCATAGTATGTTATGTTTACGTTTTTAGAAACTGTTATCTTTTTGCACTACTGTGTACTGGTCGGCGCTGCACTGTGTCTATTGTCCTGTTCATTGTCAGACATTTGTTGTACTGTCCCGTACTTTGCACATGTTTGCACGTGCACTTTATATAGGTATATATAGGTATTTTACATAGGTATTTTATTTCGTTGTGTTGTCTCATGTGGTCCTGTGTTGGTCCTTTGTTGTTTTTATGTAGCACCATGGTCCTGGAGGAACGTTGTCTCGTTTTGCTGTGTACTGTACTAACTGTATATGGTTGAAACGATAATAAAAACCACTTGACTTGACTTGACTTAACTTGAAGGGATCCTTGTCCTAGCAGGTCTCAAACACATGGCTCCACGAACGAAGCGAGCGAGCGAGCGAGCAGGGGAAGTTTCCCCATTGGCATCCCGTCAATCAAGGCGTGACAAGCCGATAGAGCGGCCACATAAACCCTGAGAGTGGCGGGGCATGTGTCTGCTGATAATGTTTCCTGTAGAAAGTCCAGAACTTAAGCAATCTGGCAGTTAACTGGATCTGCATTATGTGCACTGCACCATCTTTCAAAGACACCCCATTAATTGGCATAACTTCTTCTAGTAGAGGGAGACCTAACACTTAGAATGGTCTCAATACCTTCAGGTGAAAGCCTAGTGTCCCTCAGTTGGTATCCTTCGGGGGCCAAACATGAAGTTTCCACAGCTCGGGCCAGGGATGAAATATTGTCCCCTGTGCCTGAGACAGAAGGTCCCTCCTGTCCGGAATCGCCCAAGGCGAGCCGTTGAGGAGAGACATTATCTCCGAGAACCATACCCTGTTCGGCCAACACGGCACTATCAGTAAGAGGCAGGACCCTTGCTGGCGAACTCTGGCCAAGACTCCCGGGAGCCGAGGGCCATGTATGTGCCATTGAATCCAGACCCAGGGGGGCTGGGTGACTCAGAGAGAAGTAGAGGGGACATTGCGCTGTCTGTTGGGAGGTGTCCACTTCTGCTCTGTAAAATCTCAACCAGATTTGTTCCACATAGTTTCCACTCCCCAGTCGATATTTTCTGTCTGGACAGTAAATCTGCTCCCACATTCAGGCATCCAAGGATAAAAACTGCCCTGATTGATAGGAGCTTGCCCTGGGCCGAAAGGAGAATCTGCCGTGCCAATCTGTTCAGCTGGCGTGAACGTAGACCTCCTTGATGGTTTATGTAAGAGACTTCTGCTGTGTTGTCCACCCGCACCAGGACATGGCAGCCTCTCAAATACTAGAAGTATTTCAGAGCCAGAAATATAGCCATCAACTCGAGGCAGTTGATGTGCCAATCGAGCTGATGACCCTCCCATTCACCTTAAGCTGGATGACCACTTAAGACCGCTCCCCAGCCCGTCAGGGAGGTGTCTGTCGTTAGCAACTTGCGACAGCAAGACACACCTAGAGTGGGACCCAAAGTGAAGAACCAGTGTCTGAACCACATAGAAAGGGTACGAAGCACGCAACGCGTAACCCTTATCTGCCTTATGGGACTGGCCCTTGGATGAAATCCCATGGCTTTGAGCCACAACTGAAGTGGTCTCATGTGCAGAAGGCCCAAAGTGATCAGCGAGGACGCAGATGCCATGAGACCTAGTATTCGTTTATACTGACAAACAGTGCAACCTTGGCCTGGCCTGACTTTGCTCAGGGTGTTCTGAATGGTCTCGATTCGATCGGGAGACAATTGTGCATGCATCATGATCGAATTCCATACATCCCCCAGATACGTAATTTCCTTAGTGGGAGAGAGAACGCTCTTTTTGACATTGAGTCACAGACCCAGAGAAACCAGATGAGCTAAGACGATATCCCTGTGCTGTAATGCCAGTTCTTGTTACTGTGCTAGTATCAGCCAGTCGTCTATATAATTCAGAATGCGGATGCCCTGGAGTCGCAAAGGAGCCAGTGCTGCATCCATGCACTTCGTGAATGTGCGGGGTGATAGGGCTAGGCCGAATGGAAGAACCCGATATTGGAAAACTTCACCCCTTATTACAAGAAGTATCTGCTGTAATATCCTGACTCTTCTATGGAATCGGAACATGTTCTATGGCCCCTTTGACTAAGAGATTTGGCAGTCCTTTCCACTGTAGACATGCTTGTTCCGGTTTCCAGGTAGTGGAGACCACGCCATTGAAACGCAGAGGACAGCGAGCAAATTTAATTCTGTAGCCTCTTCCTACTGTTCTTAGGACCCACATAGAAACACCTGGCAGTAGCTTCCATGCTGCTAGGTTTTCTGAGATGGGAATACATTTTGACACTTACTGTTGAGGGAATGTCGAGTGTTCCGTGTCCTGGACTACGGCAGGAAGCAACGGAACACCCAATATTTAGCTGGAAACTGCTAACTCCCAAAACACCGGAGGCAGCGGGAATGGAGAGGTTTCGTGGGGGTATCGGGAAGGTACAGGTGGATGTTTCACGTGCCCTGACCCGAAGGGGGCTACCCCCACAAGGCTGGGCGCAAAACCGTCAGGGTTTTCTCTTCTTTGAGATTACGGCCCTGAGGTCTTGATTTGGGGGCTGCTGAGGGCGACGAGCTGGCCCCCAGTCTCTACGAGGGGGTGCGCCATTCGCCACGCTCCGTTTTTGAGCCTCCTTTCTAGAAGGACCGGGGCGGAGCTGGGTGGCTGACGGCCCCTCCCCCTGAGTGCTCCTCATGACTCTTTGCCTCCTGGAACCTGGTGATGACCGTGTTCATAGCGTCACCAAATAAACCAGAAGGTGAAACCGGGGCATCGAGGAGGAAAACGTTGTCCTTGTCTGTGATGCCCGACAGGTTGAGCCATAAGTGTCTTTTCGTGCTGACCAAAGCAGCCATAGACCGGCCATTGGTGCAAGCCATTTGTTTAGTCGCACGGAGAGACAGATCCATGGCCTGACGAAGTTCTGAGAGAGCCTCTTCGTCGACCGTGGTTCCTGCACTCAAGTCTTTCAACAGGTCAGCCTGGTACGCCTGTAAAACTGTCATAGTGTGCAGGGCAGCACCAGCCTGACCTGCTGCCTGATAAGCTTTCCCCACGTAGTGTAGAGGTGGTCCTGCACTGTTTTTTGGGGAGAGTGGGTCTCTTTAGCGATGATGCCAAGCCAGGCGAGAGATAACCCGCAAGTGTCTCTTCTACCGGCAGCATGATGGAATACACCCGTGTCGCAGCACCCACAATAGTTGAATATGTTGACGTCGAGGGCACGAAGACATGGGAAGTATAAGGTTTCCTCCATGAACGCGAAAGCTCGTCATGGAGGTCATCAAAGAAAGGAAGGGACTGATATGGCGTTACCTTCCCTTGGCCACCAGACAGAAATCTGTCCTCCAGTTTGGAGTGCTTGGGGGCTCTCTTTTTTGCGTGGCCAGTCTAATTGAAGTCTTGCCACCGCCCGAGTAACCACCTCGAGTAATTCCTCAGGCGCTTTATTATCATGTGAGGAACGCTCAGAAGTGGGTAGCTCAAAGTCCGCAGACTCAAGATTCAAGATCCCCCTCATGAACGGAAGAGGTGCTGGATCACGAGAAGGACTGGCTGGATCAGGGGAGAGAGCGAGCGATAGGGGCGGACCTGTCTCTCACTCCTCAGCCAGATCCATACGAGAGCCCCACGATGGAAGAGTGGGCGCTGACTCTCGGAAGTAAGCAAGACGAGTGCGAAGCATTTTGACTGCAAACAGATCACAATGCTCACACAGAGTGATCTAAAGACAAAAGATCTGACGATGCACCTGTGGCGCATCTATTTATAGCCCCTGTACCGGTGCATCATGATGATGTCACCGGTGGAGGCTATAAATTCTAGTCAATTTCATTGACGTTTTACACACATATTCACAGCTGGTCACTCCTAAAGACGTTCCCAAAGCTCTAAATCAGCGCAGCATCAAAGCGTAGTTTTTTGATAGGGAACAGGCTGGTTTTCACACAACCTCTGTCATTGATTTAAACAGATTATCCTTCCCCAAACTAATGCCATTGGTTGTGTTAGACATGTTCTAACTGCTCAAACAGACAGAGAACAGTTTAAAAGCACCACAAAGTGATTAAACTCTTCAGAAAGTCAACCTACCAATGGCTTACATATGACTATGTATATTAAACTGAGATACGAGAAATAATTTTAACATCAAAAAATTACACGCTTCACCATTTGAGCATAAGTCACACACTTCTGTACTAAATTGATTCACAACACAAAAAAAGTAATAATAAAAGTAGTGTAAAAAAGGAAAGGCAGCTGAATGTTGCATAAGCTTGTGGTTTTGCAGGCGGCATGCACAGCGTGTCTGGTGTGATGTGTACTGCAGGAGCTCAGCTGGCATCATCTGTTAATATTACATAAATATTCCACATTTGACTCGCCATCGAGCCAGTAAGGAATGTAGTGGATTGCTAATGGATTGTGGTCTGTCATTGACAGTGTGCACACATTCTACAGGAATTTAGACAGAGCAAAACAAAATCTGTACAATTGCTGTTTTATCTTTATTACTATTAATGTATTAAATCAAGGAATACAGATTAAAACATATTAGTTAACCTCTGCATGAATTATACTGTATATGACATTAAATATTTAACATTTATTTTGACATTGTCTGAATATCACTGCATTAAATTACTAAATATCAAAGCAAGTGACACTGTGTATTTGTCAGTCTACAAGTAAACTAATCAACCTAGTCTCAAAGAATGAACATTACTATAACTACATTTCTGCAAACTTTTATATTCCACGTTCTACGTTTCACTGCATTTTCCTGCAGAAATGAACACTAGAGGCGCTACAACAACTGAGTGTTTTATTGACTTAAACACAAATCACGACAACAACGGTTGATTATGACTTCATAAACACATATTTTTCACACTATTACTCACACACTGCTATGTTGCGATATCGAAACTCTTTTACTAAAACACATCATTTGAAAAACGATACATTTTAATGCTTATATTACAGACTTGCCGAAGTGATTAGCTTGCATGCTAGCTCACCTGATAGAGTGTTGGATTTGAACTCAAGTCAAGTACACAAGTTGAAATGTAAGGAACATTTTACTCTTTGAAACTTGCATTTAATATTCACCTTAAAAACCTTGTCTGATTACGACACCATTTCACTCTCTTTTGGCGCCCCCCGCTGGACATTTCACTATGAAACTGAAGCGAAACGTGAAAGAAAGTACATCATTTTGATTTGCAAATATAGTGAAATATTATATGATATACAGTACAGTATATTATATTATATATTTTGTATGGAAATACATACTGATTTGATAAGATGTTTGAGAGAGAATTGTTATGTTGCACTTGTATAGAAATTGTACTTGTTATCCTCTGGACTTCTGCACTTAAGTCCATCAACATTTGACTTGGTATCTATTGCGTCCCAAAATATCAACATTAACGCATTAATTAATCATTCTGATTTAACACTTAATTCAGGCTTTATTCAGATCTGTCACAAGGTTCAAAAATTCACTATAAAGGAGAAGAATACGTGGGCCGATGTTGAGTGCATGTGAAAGAAGAAATAAAATAAAATAAACTGCCAAGCATCCTCTTTTTAATGCTGCACTTTATACTCTGAGAGTAAATTCTTCGCTATCAAAAGTCCATCGTGAAATTCACAATTGGGATAACTGTATTTGGAATTTCGCCTACCGAAGGTAAATGTAACCATGCCTTAAAATTGAGCAACGATGAACTGACCTTTTACCTTTCGATTTACAGATGACCTTTCCTACTGTCCCAAGGGAATAACGTCTAAAGTGTTCCGCTTCAACGTCTCCAGCATGGAGAAGAACGCCACCAACCTGTTCCGGGCAGAATTCCGTGCCCTGCGGGTGCCAAACTCAAGCGCCAAGAGAAACGAACAGCGCATCGAGCTCTACCAGGTGCGTTTCTTTACTTTGAGTGCTTCTCATCACACAATGAGTCGATTTGTTTCATTATCCATTTTAGAGGCTGTTGGCATTTGTGCGCTCATGAAAACTTATGTTACGTAAGTCCTTTCATTTATATACAGTGTCTGTGGTCATACAAAACCTGGAAGTATCCAAGAATTTTTACATCTTAAGGCCCAGAAAAGTCACTTAAATTAATAACATTGTAATAGTCATGGAAATTTTATAGTGAATATAAAACGTAATTTTTCTTCTTTCGGCTGCTCCCATTAGGGGTCGGCACAGCAGACCATCCGTGATCCACATATTTGACTTGGCACAGGTTTTACGCCGGTTGCCCTTCTTGACTTAACCTCCAGTAGCTGGGGGACACTCACTCACACCTACGGGGCAATTTAGAGACTCCAATTAATTTGACCTGCATGTTTTTGGACTTGGGGAAAACCGGAGCACCCGGAGGAAACCCACACGAACATGGGGAGAACATTTAGCGAATATAAAATGTAATTGTTAGATTTTCTCTTGAAGGAATTCACCTTTGTACCGCATTTAAATCTCAGGATATTATTTGTAGTTATGCACTGATATTACAATTCTGGACAATGATAAACTGGATATTATTATTATTATGACCACAAAGCAATAATTGACCAGTGTCTTAAAATTATACAAATTTGTGAAAAAAGAAGAGAATATTATATTTAGGCATCAGAACAATATAATGTCCAGAACGACAGATGGACTAATATTCCATTATTATTACAAGGACCTCTGCGATGCTAGTTAGTTAGTCTGCTAAAAAACCTGCAGTTAAAACAATGGATTTTAATGATTAGTTAGTATTATATAAGCGTTTGTGGGTGTGTGTGGTCTGCAACAGAGTAAGATAAAAAAAAAAAAGCAGTATTAAGTCAAATTAACATACAGTAGAAAGCAATAAACAGTTTGAACATTGTACATTTGCTTCTAAACTAAATTGGATAATGTAGGACACAATTTGAAATTTAGAGCTTTAGTTATCATCATAGATGGATGCACCAGGAGCACCAGGACTTTTCCCGGTGAGTAGTGAGCTGAGGCGACTGAATGGTCGCAGTTTGCAAGCGTTTTTTGAGCTGCTGCGAATACAAAATTACACCACTGATTTTTTTCCAGGGCAGATTTTCAATCCCAGCCCAGTCCTGCCCATTCCCCTTTTCTAAATAGCCAATAGCCTTTAGGTTTCGTCACTGCCATGAATCATGATTTTCTACTTGCTGACACTATTCAGAAACAAGTGTTATTAGGGGGAGGGGCATTTTTGTTCTAGAGAGAATATGATTGGACAAAATGAGGAGTGCAGTATGAGTCATCAATATATTTAGTTTGTTTTCACAGAAATGAAAGATTGTTAATTTTGAATGAGTTTATCTGTTTAAAGTGGATTTGTCAACATTTAGGAGTACACTAGCATGTAGATGACCTCAAAGCTACAGACATGAACTGAAAACTGAAAAACATCTATAACAAATACATATCCAAAGTGTTATGCTTCAGATTCTGAACATTTAGGACACAGAGACAAAGCCAATGACGCTGTCCTGAATTCACATTAAGTGTGTTCGCTCAGGCTTCTCAGTCTTTTATGGGTCTGATCTGAATTCCAGGGGCTGGATGGATTATACAGAAGAACATTTGCACCATTGAACTGAACAAAAGAGGCATTCTGAGAAAGTCAAAGCTTGACTTTCACAGACCGAAGGCTCTAACCACAATATAAAACAATAAAAAAAGTCTCACAGTTCTGAGACTTGTTATATAATATATGTGTAGAGTATTCTTAACTCCATTTTTGAGTGTATATTCTATAAGTGTTGTATTTATGGTGGATTTTCGGTCCATTTCCTCATGAATCCCCTGTGAGGTGCTGAGAGACCTGAACGGGTTCCAGCATTTCCTGTAAATGAGACGTTTGTCTCTGGGTCTCGCATTCTGTCTCTCCTCCCCATCAGAATCAGGCCGCAGCACTGGCCCACAGCTGGTTACCCCACAGGGCCTATCGCAAGGGTTGGAGGGGTGCAGATCAAGCATTTCACCCCCACATGCTGGCCTGGAGAAGCTTACCATTGGCTGCTTGAGTGCTCTCAGTGGACTCTCGCCCACAGCTCCAATCTCACAGGAAGTTAGATTAGCTCCTCACAGAGCACAAGAAGCCACTTATCCAGTCTGCTTTTATGGGCTGAGTCACTTTGAGACCACTAAACAACAGCGTGTGGCAATTTTATCTAGCAGAATGAAGTGTTACACAGCGTGGTACAAAGTAAATGGCGTGGCAGCATTATTTGGGTTACTTTGAAGGCTCTTCAGTGGTTTTATTTTGAAATTACATTGAAGACTATGGCTGGGAATTGTTTGGAATTGAGCGATTCTGGTACCTTAAAGATTCCTTTAGTATTTTTAAGGGACATCCTAAAAGATCCCGACATGCTATCTCCTGCTCCCCCTCGTGGAAAGACCGCCTTACCCGACTTAAGATAGACCCCAGCTGCTTTAAGCCCTATGTGAGAGACATAGTGATAGAGAAGGCCGCGGCTGCTGGGCACCCCCCTCTGGGGTGCGGGAAACCTAAGGTTTGTATGCAAAAAAAAAAAGTTGGGGGTGTTGGGGAGGGCTACGTGCAGCCGGCACAGGCGCCTCTAGCACACAATAGCTTGCTGTACACCTGTTTCAACAGTCACGTAAAATGGTCAGTGCGTGGTGCTTTTTTATGGACCCCTTGTGTCACTTCATTCAACACAACGTCGAGTGAGTGACAGAAGGGGAACGTCATGGTTACTGTCATAACCTCCTTCACCGAGGGAAGAAAATCAGTGCAAAATCCTGACTGGCATTCGCTGCCCCGCTTCCCTTTATATCCGTCCGGGGCGGGTGCGAATTCTGTCTGCCAACTTGACATTGGCCTTTTCTCAGGTTCAGAGGTACGATTCGGCATCCAAGGAAGACCCCTTGTGTCACTTCATTCGCCATTCCCTCGGGGAACGGAGGTTACGAGAGTAACCATGACATTTTCAGACCTTGAATACTGCAACGAAAACAAGTTCATATTCATTTTTTAACAACACTATACTAATGTTTTAACTTAGGAAGAGTTCAGAAGTCAATATTTGACTTTCATGTGTCTTGGCATGCACTCTGCCAGTCTTTCACATTGCTGTTGGGTTACTTTATGCCACTCCTGCCGCAAACATTCAAGCAGCTCGGCTTTGTTTGAAGGAATGTTGTTTAGTAGATTGCATAGTTTTATACAAGGAATGACCTCCATGAATTTCAGCATCAATCGATTTCGCCACACAATGTCAAAAGCTGTTTTGAGATCGACAAACACTACTCCAGTTTTGGGTTGATGCTGAAAACCAGCTTCAGTGTATGGTAATTGCCGCTATGTGTTTTTGAAACCCTGCCTGGTTTAATGGTGTCACATAGTCAATGATGGTTTGGACACAATGGAGTATCATTCTCTCAAACAATTTATAAACTACACTGAGGAGAGTGATAGGTGGATAATATGCAGGATCACTACTGTCTTTACCAGGTTTCAAAATGGCAATGACTTTAGTGAGAACCTTGGGAGACTGGCCGAAGCCAGGATGGGGTTGAGAAAGGCCACCAACCATTCTTGGGTTTTTAAACCAAAGTTCTTTATAGACTCTGGGTTTATTCCATCAAAGCCAGTGGCTTTCCCCAAGCATGACACACTCTCTTGTGACACCTTTCGATCCGCCACACAAACATTTTGGTATAATGTAGACTGAACCACCAAAAGCATTTTCTTCTCACTCAGAGCTTTTTCAGTTACTCACATTCTTTTGCTACTTGGCATTTGAACTCTTTGGATCAAGGGGGCACTTTATTTCTCAGGGTGAATTTGTGCTGCTTGTAGGAATTCACTGTTTTGGCAACCAATAGAAAATGGGGAGTGTTGATTCTACACACTGGTCTTGTCACTTAAACAGACACTACATGTGTTTTGATTGTGGTTGGCAGATTCTTCGTCTTGACGAGCACATCGCCAAACAGCGCTACATCGGTGGCAAGAACATTCTGACTAAAGGCACTCTGGAGTGGGTTTCCTTTGACGTTACAGAGACCGTACGAGAGTGGCTCATGTACAGAGGTACGTTAATATTTACAGTATTACAAGGTGATATTCAATGAAAGGGATGGCTCACCCAATAAATCAAGCAGTCAGTCCCTAACATTATGCATAGAAACTCCTTGTCTCATATGGGGGTCTGGAATGACATGGGGTGAGTTTAATGAATTTTGGGGTGAAATACTGTATCTCTTTAAAAAAAAAAAATCACATTAGAGGTAAATCATGTGGCTCAAAAGGGCAGTGTTAAAATCGATAGTTTACCCTATTTACTCTTTTTAATGCAGACCAGTGCATATTATTCCAAAGAAAATAAGGCTTGTCTTAATAATCTTTCCAACCTGATGTTGTACCACAAAACACTGCAGATTAATTGAATTACTAAGAGATAAATTGGAGAGTTGTGTAGTTAAGAATTTGACAAATGTGACCCACCAACGATGAGTTGGCTCTTTTCTCTGAAAATCACGAGAATCTGAAAACCCATATTCAAAGGAAACATTCAGAAAGTAAAAGTAATTATCTTGTGAATAACATTGATCTAGATTCACTTGATAAAGAGCAAGCAAGTTTTATAAATGTTTATTCAGCAAGTAATGATTTAGTAATGCAAAATGTGAATTAAATGACCTACACCATTTAGTGATTATCTCACATGTAGTTCATTCAGGAGTGCTAATGCTGATCATAACGCTTGCATCCTATCAATCACAGTTAGAAAAATCGTATGAAGTTTCCACTTTGTTGAGAAATCTAATCTCAAGTTGTTGTGTTTTTCCAACTGCTCAGAGACGAATCTTGGTCTGGAGATCAGCGTTCACTGCCCGTGTCACACCTTTAACCCCAATGGTGACATCAGAGAGAACATCAACGAGGTGCTGGAGGTCAGATTCAAAGGTGAGCCAAGGAACACAGTTTTATTATTTTCAGATTCTTTTTCTAGAAATATATTGTATATATTAATATGATATATTGTATAATAGTGCCTATAACTTTACAGCCATATGCATTTCTTAAATTCTTAACGTGTTGATTTTGGTGCAGATAAGATATATGATCCTTTGTGCTTATGGCGTCCGAACGCTATTTGATCCTGGATTGTTCCAACTACACAAGCTTTGCTTCACTTCCATAAACTCTGTGTAATGCGTAATAACAACATTTTGACTATGGAGAGATGTCATGAATAAATAGACAATAAAGAAAATATTTGGTTTGACTATATTTTCCTAGAGATCACTGGTATTTAAAAGGCTTGTTGTCTGAATACTTGAAACAGTTCCTCATCTGTAGCTGTCATTTGCTTTAGGCTGCATATTCAATAAATATGTTTTCTACTTCATTCTATGAATGGAATCCACGTGAGATCAGTAAAAGAAGCTGTTATAACCAATCAATGATAATTGAAAGTAATATATATATATGCAGAAGATAATGTGCAATTTGTAATGTTTACCTACTGCATTCATGGCGTTAGTGCGAACACTTGCTTGCTAACCTTGGCAATAGTCTGCATCCGTTCCCCTATATTATGTATTTTATGACTGAATGTGTGAAAATAGACTATTAAAAGTTTTGTTCAAATTAGTTTCTTTGTATAAAGGAAGAAATTTGATACTACTGCAAAAGGGAAAAGAAGGGAATCATAATAGCCACGTTGAATTTCCAATAAAAATTACTTAAAAGTTGAGTTCCGAATAAACTAATAATAATTATTATTTTTGAGCCCCACACTGTTCAGCCCTCCAAAGCTCTCACAGGGGATGGCAAAGTCTTCAAAGGGAAAGTCTTCTTCTAAGTTTTGTGTTGCGTTCGACTTTTGGGTTAAATACCTGTCACACGGCACCAGTTTTTTGAAGCATGCGTATAACACTAAGGCTTATTGTGGACTGATTGACATGTATACATGATGGATGGAACCAATCTACAGATTGTAAATTCGATTTAGCAAAAACTGTCTGACTTTTAAGATTAAAATGGTATGCATTGTACATTTGAGAATGCACGCTGTTGAACAGTTGAGCAAAATATGCAAACAATGCACAGAGGGAGAAGTTCACGAAGAAGTAATTGTACCCGTTAAGTGTTTATTTGCGTGCACTGCCTACATTTTTTAGCTGCTGATTCCCTAAAGAAATTATTATATATCAGGTTACGGCACAAAACTTATATGCTGAATCACTGCAAAGATTTCTCTGGTTTCTTCAAAGCTCTTTTGATGCGGTACCTCATCTCTGCTCACTTTCATGAAATGCACGTTTGAAGTGTGATTGCATAAATGCCTCTTGAGTTCTTCCGCATCAGTGATGTGTCTCTACATGGAGATAATGCTTCTGTCCTGTAGTCAGTTCCTGGGAATAAAGTGCAGTATACTATGGAAACTCATTTAGTTCTGGGGGCCTCAGGGGTGTCTGGGGTTTTGGGAATGCGCTCGCAGGTATGCGCCGCTGCGGCAGGCACTCAGACTCTTGGCCTTCAATGAAAGAGGGGTGTCCATATCCATTGGCAACACATCTCCTGGGACCCAAGCTGCTTTTTCTATCACTCACAGATTGGATAAGCAAATGCTTGAGTGGACTATGAGCATGAGCTGATGGGACTGTATGTGAAGCTGTAGTCTGGGTCAAGACGCTAGTCTTCAGATAATATGTGTTATTACCGTCCTGGGGCATGATTAATTGTGTAATTTTTTTTTAATGCATAATATATATTTTTATTAATTGCAATTAATTAACTTGTTATATTGACATCCCTAAAATTGGTACATATTTTGAATTTGAAACTATCGGCTGATATCAATTTGGCTCCTAAATGTTTCTTTTTTTTAATTGAAACTTTCAATCAAGTTTTATTGATCTTCAACTTTTGCCAATCAGCATTTTCAGCAGTGGACTGGACAAATGTGAACTACTATGGCAAGAGCCCACTTACCTGCCTTGCAGCCAATCAGTTACTGGGATCTTCTTAATTAATATTCATGAGCCAGGCTGATATAGTTTCTATGTTTCAAATCCACCTGTAATTATCCTGCTCAAAACACCACGTTAGATGTTGTGCTGTTGTACTCACAGTTTTCTGTTGTTTTCAGGGATGGACGGCGAGTACGAGGATCTGTACCGTTTGGATTTGAGTCGCCTGAAGAAGCACAAGGAACAGCTGATGCCTCATTTGATCCTGATGATGTTGCCACCGCACCGCCTGGACGTACTGCCTACCTCCAGACGACGTAAACGGGCTCTGGACACCAACTACTGCTTCTCGTGAGCGCTCACTGTTTTCTTCAATATAAGATACAGAAAGTACACTATATGGCCAAAAGTATGCAGACATCCCGGAAAAATATATGAGGGCAAATCTCAATGTTACGACATAACATGGCATTTTATTAACTTGTCTGGTGGCCCTTGGGCCTTTTGTCTGTAGTTGACATTCCAGTCAGGAGTAGTGCTCAACATTTGTCTATAGACATTTTCCATGTAGGAATGAATCTTTTAATTGGCACCTGACAGCTTGAAGTGTTGTGGAAGGTTCTGCAACGCCTTGCAAGTTCAGATTTGTCCCAGAACTCAGATTCGAAATGCCATTCACTATGTAGTGCGCTGGCTTCATAGTGTGTGGCTCTCTGTCAGCACTCGACACCTGGGTCTGATCCAGGACGGGAAAAAGACACACCTTATAGTGGAATTTCTGGGACTCAAAAGACTGTCTGACATGTTTATAAGAGCATACAAATCCACAAGTTGGCCGTATAACTGGAGTGTATGGAAATCTCTTTAAATGAATGCAGAATCCGTGCCAAGAGTGGTACGATAAGAATAGAAAGGTGCAGAAACTCATGGCTTCTGTTTGTCTTTCAGAAACTACGAGGAGAACTGCTGTGTCCGGCCCCTGTACATTGATTTCCGGCAGGATTTGGGCTGGAGGTGGATCCACGAGCCAAAGGGGTATCATGCCAACTTCTGCTCGGGGCCGTGCCCGTACCTCCGCAGTGCCGACACCACACACAGCTCGGTCAGTGTCTCGTTCAGACTGTAAACTAGACATGAACAGAATAGAAAATAATTGACTCACCCATATGTCGTTCCAAACATGTGTACATTAAAAGAAGATATTTAGCAGAATGTTCACCCTACTTAGACGGTGGGCCGAGGAGAGATTTCGTGTTTTCAGATGATCTGTGGGGATGGATAACCCAGTTTTTTTATATATAACCACTACAATTCTCAACAAAGCAAATAAAAATTGTTGCCACTCACATACTTTGCACATTACTATAATATCGGTAACTTTCTCCAGGTTATTTTCCCGGCGATTTAGAGCAGGCGGCTATGTGTGGGGTCCGACATGCATGACGTATTTGTTGCCTTCATCCAATAGCGTGCGTGGGAAAGTGTCGGTGTTGGTGACGCGTTTGTCAACACACTGGTGCGCTGATGTGAAGTTGCTGTCTGTGCACATCTTTTCGAGAAGTGATTTTAGCCCAGGAAAGATTGAACTTGTTAACTCATTTTGCCCACTTATGCTACATATTCAGTTTGAAACAAAATGTGAATGTAGAGGTAACGTTATGCATTTTCACCGTTTTTATTTTATGTAACCATCTTTTGTCATACGATGTCCTGTCATTTCATTGTAATCTTTAATAAATATACCGTTCTGATTTCACACATTTGATCCATGGTATTGCTTAGAAACACAACATCATAAAAACCATAGACATCTACAGCAGGATACAACGTTAAAATAACCTAAATATAAAGTTATGAAACTTCACTTTGCCCTCAGCCAAAACGATTTGCCAAGGAACAAATTATAGTTTATTAAATTATTAATTATTAATGAGACCAAAGAACGCCCGTTAGATATACACAAGACGAATTATATCTCATGTTTAACCACTAGACATCAGAGCCAGCGGCAAACGTCAGAAGCACTAGCCGAGGTAAGGCTGTTCCAGGTGGGGTACATGAGCGCTGAGCACCTGGATCTCTCACTCCGAAAACGTCAGATCAAAATTTTAAATAGGCTCCATCTTTATGAATAAACCATAGATTTGAGCTTTAGACAACTACATTGTCGACTGAAAAACTATTAAAACTACATTTCATGACACAATAACAGTAGTATTTTGAAATTTCAAATTATTTACTAATTATATAATGGCCAAATACAACTAGAAACAAATGTTCAGTCTTGCTTGAGAAAGGTAATTCCTCGAGACCTGCTTTCAATTGTGTGGCGATTTGTACAGCCCCAAGCAGCACACGAAACACATTTTTCTCAATTAACGGTATGAAAGTTATGGGAAAGTTGCCCTCCGCAATGTGGCGGCACCTTTGACGTACGCTCCAGCGGGCAATTGGGCGTCTATGTATTTATTATGTCTATGATAAAAACGAGCCAGACAATACTCTTTTTCCCACACATTTTTACTGTGGAAGAAATGGCAAAAACATGAAGTGCTGCATGCATATATGTGAGGCAAATGGACCCACCATTCCCTTCACAGACATAAGTTGGGAGAAATTTATTAAATCGGTGTTTCTGTGGAAAGACCTTGAATGCAGAGAACGTCTTATAGCAGAAGAGGCAGTACAGGCATACAAGTTACAAAGCCAGGAACCTACAAACCAGTTAGTCAAACCAGCTAACACTGGCTACCACAGGGAGTGCTACAGCCATTTCACAAATATCACGAAGATAGAACGAGCACAAAGGAGAAGAGAGAAGGCAGTATTAGTTGAAGAAACTGCAAATGAAGGTTGGTATTATATTGTATAGATAGGTGGTGCAGTTTAAGACATTTGGTACAGTGTAGACAGTAGTATACATTTAAGAAAGTAGTATGTTTTACAGTAATATAAATTACATGAATGTGCATAATAGATCATAATAGAAATGGATATGCAGTATGAACAAACACATACAGTTATGTGCAGTGTAGTAGCAGTAACAGTATAATAGTATAAATAATATAGTTATATACAGTGTATTAACAGTAATATAATAAAAACATCCTGCAAAAATGTACCCTTCCAATTATGGCATTATTAACATCAACAAGGCCAGACACCTGAACACTGTGAAACTGGTTTATTAACCATGTTAAGGGAACAGGTGAAACCAATATATGGAGCATGAGTTTTCCCCTGCTGAAAGTTACAAACCATTTTTCTTTAATCAGTGATGTGGGGAAGGGTGCAGAACCTCAATCTATTGTTTTGCACTTTTTTTAGTGGTAGAGGCAGAGGATGGTGAGGCAACTCCAGTAAAAACACGGGCTCTGAGGTCTAATGCCCGTGATCTCTACACGTCCAAGCAGGCCCCACACCTGCTTCCAGTACAATGCATTATTTGCAAACATGAGAAGTACAAGGTTCAGACACACAGCAGGAAAAGAGTAAAAGAAAAACTAACACAGTGTGAAACACTCCATGCCGGGAAATTGCTTCTCGCCGCTGAAGGGAGAAGGGATGAGTCTCTCCTTCTCCATATCCAAGACAGGGACTTGGTGGCTAGTGAAGCACGGTATCACTTCACCTGCTATCGAGATTATACCTGGTACCTGACCACACAAAAAAATGAGAGAACAGAAACAAACAGATATTAAAATGGATACAAGCACTTCTGCAAAACAGTCATTGAGGAGAGGCTTTTAAAACACTGCGAAGTGCTTCGACTGTCAAAGCTGAATTTGCTATTCAAAAAAACTGTGGATGAAGCAGAGGGAGTGAACATTGCAGTTTATAAGGCACATTCACTTAAGGCAAGACTTCAAAAGTCTCATCCCTTCTTGAAATTCCTGAAGGCATCCACAACCTTATATCTTGTATATGTGGACAATCTGTCAGCTGACGAGATTGTGCATGAAGTTGCTGTCATTCATTTTAATTCCAAAATCTAAACCAAGCTAATCTCAAATATATATATATATATATCATTCGATCTCTTGCGATCGTATGCAGGAGATTAGCTTGGTTTAGATTTTGGAATTAAAATGAATATATAGGCCTATATATATATATGAGATTAGCTTGGTTTAGATTTTGGAATTAAAATGAAGGATGCATTAATCTAATAGTAATGTCGTAGTTTTGGTTCAGAGCTGTGACCTAACGTTAGACATGCTAGCTACTGCTAGTTAGCCAGCTGAAACTACCCTACTTAAAACGACACTAACGAGACGCTTACATATGTTTGAACAACACAGTGTACAAAACATTTTTTTTTATAGATATCATATTCTAATTAAATGAATACTTACAATCACAAAAACAATGTCCTTGGCGATAGTCACTGTGCTGCCGCCGCAGATGCTGCTCGTGTCTGACAGCTGAATCATCCGTGTGACAGCTGTTCTAAATAAGCTACATCTGATTGGTTAATAATAATCCTATGTCAGTATCTTGCCACGCTATTGGCTCGACTGATATAGTAGGCAACCGCGTTTGCCTGCATATTTACGGTCGTGCATTATGATTTCGGGGGAAAATGTGCAATAAATGGGAGTGGCAACACTTTTCATATCGTTGAGAATAAAACAACTGTCCCAACTTTACAAATTCAGGTTCTCCCTTCATGGGGATCATCCATTTCGAAAAGTAAAGCAGATACGGGCCCTCGGCCCACCGTCTAACTCTTTTTCAGACAATGAAAGCGAATGGGGACGGAAAGCAAAAGTCTTCCGAATTCGTACGATAGCTTTGTGTGATGAACACACCCAATTTCAAATCATTATTTATTAATAATCTCCGCTGCAGCTGTAAAATCTAATTTGCTTTTGCGTATGATAAAACAGGTCAAGACTAGACATGTGCCACTATAACATTTTCATATCATGTTAATTGCTGAAGCTTTTATTGTGGTAATGTAGCTTTCCTCATATTTTCTTTTTGGTGTTTTAATGTAAGGAATATTCCACATATGTGTTGCCACAAGGAGTTCTAGATAAACTTCTGATGATAAATAAGCTGTTAGAAGTTGTGTAACTCACAACAGATGCTTGCAATTTACAAAATATCTTACAATTTGACTTCTGTTATGTTATGATCTATTTTTTTGCCGTCCCTTATAAAGTTTTAAAGTCTGTTAACTTTATGAGGTTTGTCTCACAAATACATTAGCAAGGGTCCGTCTGTTCTTGCAGTTTGACTTGTGTTCTTTGTTTGGTTTAACATTGCCATTTATTTATGGCAGATGCTGTTTACACCCCAGTGCAAATAGTGTCAGATACTATTTGCACCCATATTTAAATAATAACATACAGTATGGGCATCAGAGCAGTGTGTTTATTGTGTTTATTTAGAGTCCCACAAAAACACTACATTAACTTCTACCCCTAAACATAACCCTAACCTTACCTTAGAAAAATAAGCTTGGTTTTACTACAGTAACCGTGGTTTCACAGGGGAATGAGTGCGATCGACAGACCCCGCCTCCAGATCAAATCCTTCTCTGCACTCCCCGACAATCACTGTGAAGAAATCAACATTTATACTCATTTTTATCTATTACTTTAAGTAGTATTAAAGTAAATATTAAGAGTGGAAACAGGAAATCGGATTGTGCGGCAGATGCTATTTACACCAAGGTGCAAATAGACAATTTGCTTATTATTTACTCGCCAAAGCAAATAATTATTCCCATTTGGTGTTTGTCAAGTGGTAATGTTGGTCCCTAATTATGAATCTTGACTTGTGTATGGAAGCTACATTGTGTTCAGAAAAATTTTAACAATTTTGCTAATAGGTAAATTTCACGATATTTGAAGTGTCCATGATCCCGTTATATACCGCATTACCAAATACCGGCACATGTCTAGTCATGCTACAACATGTTTGACAACCTAATCTTCACACACCAAGTTTGAATATGCAGAAAAGCAAATACATTGATACACTGATTTGAATGTCACTTTTGGAGATCAACAGCTACCGTCGCCATTCACTCTCATTAAATGGAAAAGGGCAGTTTGAACATTCTTTAAAATATCTCATTTTGTGTTATACAGAACAGAGAATGACAAAGATGTTTGCATGACACGAGGGTGAGGAAATGATGATGAATTTTCATTTCTGGGTGAACTATTCCTTCACTGAAAACCATTATTTGTTTACTTTACTCAATTGAGTAAAGTAAGTCAACAAATGAATTTCCAGAAATGGAAATTCATTAATCTCAATTAATTGAGTAAACACGTTCTCTCAGTTGAATTGAGTAATGGCGTTTCCAAAACCTGTGTAATAAACTTCACTCAACTTGGTGTTCATGTAGAATGAACGGACCTGTATTAGTTAAGATAGATGCATGTAGACATAAAGGAATATTCCGGGTTCAACACAAGCTCAATCGACAGCATTTGTGTCATAATGTTGATTTTTGGAGGTTTAAAGGCAGAAATGTGAAGATTATAATTTTATATAAGCATATTACATTAATTATGTTAAAACTTGTCTGTTATTCGAGCTGTAAAGTTGTTTAAAATTTTATTTTTAGTTATTTTAGTGTTTGTTGACATTACATCGTCATGGTAACAAAGTTGTAAAATTGTCTATATCTTCACACAGATGTGGTTATTAAGTGATTTAATGACAGTAAAATCATGTTAACACACATATTGTTTATACTTCTGAAACAGTGAGTATTTTAATGTTTACAGATTAAACCCCATTGACTTGCATTGGAAGTGTCTCACTGGAACACACATTTGTGCTTTTTTAAAGAAAAGGAGGGACGAGTCTAAATACATTTTTGTGGTAAACAACATTATGACACAAATGCTGTAGATTTAAGATTAATTTGTATTAAACCCGGAACATTCCTTTAAATCAGATTTGCTATTGTATTGTTGTTGTTTCAACTAATTGTAATTGAAGGGACTCAAATTTAGATCATACAATAACACAGCTCAAATAAAGAAGACACTGGGCACTATTCTGAGAGAAATGCAGCACTATGCAATAATATGCAATAATATTCAAAAATATGCATGACAATGAAGCTTTGGTATTTTTGTGCAAGCGTATGCCAAATCTAGCGCAAGTGAGTTTGGCAAAATTGCTTGTGCAACGTGCAAATGGGTGGAGTCAAGTGCAGTTTAATTCTGAGGATAAAAACAACTTTATTTAATCTCATTACAAGTAGTAAGTAGTAATTTATTGTGGATTACTCTTGATGAACTTCTTCCTCGTCTGCTCTCTGTCTGCAGCTGCTGAGTCTGTACAACACGCTGAACCCCGAGGCGTCGGCTTCCCCCTGCTGCGTCCCTCAAGACCTGGAGCCGCTCACCATCCTCTACTATGTGGGCCGAACACCGAAAGTGGAGCAGCTCTCCAACATGATCGTTAAATCCTGCAAGTGCAGCTGAGGGGTCTCGAGACCCCGACAAGGGTTCAGACTCTTGAGGGTAAAAACTGAAGGGCGCAGGGCAGAACTGGACTCTTCAAGAATACCTCCGTACATCCTTCTCACCTACATCCGAACCCCGGAGCGCCAGGCATCTGCGAGCATGACCGTGTCCTAGTCCTGTTCCAGATGACTGCGCTGCCAAATGTCTACCTAGGACTTCCAGTCTGACGTTTGAAGTGACTTTTCCATGTTGTTTTTAATGTGTCATTTTCTTTGGCATTTTCATGTGCCTCGAGGCAAACCTCTGAAACGGCAGTGCAAATCTTCGCAACACCTACAAAAGCGGCTTTATCGAGGACATCAGCATCTGTGCTCGGAGGAGACACTGCCTACGCCTGCTGGATCAACAGACTAAATGAGAGATAATCGACATGTTTTTGTATAAAGATATTTTGACGTAAATTTGTGCACAACATTCTCACCTTTTCGCACTAAACGACACTGTTTGTCGGTGATACAGATAACGTTACACAAACATGCTGGAAAAACAATGTGTTTTGGTTGTTTACCTCTGTTACACGGCAGATGTTTTAGGGATTTTTAGCTGGGATTTCAGTTCAAAACCTTTAGATCACAAACTGCTAAATGTTTTTACTGCTATTACTCCTGAAAACACCTTTTTTTTGTATTATTAAACATAGTCCTGAACAAAACAAGCTGTCAAAGACGTTTTATGTTTGATGATGTAACATCTCATATGGGAGACATTATGTGCAGTCTCATCAAAAACATGATGAAAAAAGTGGTGACTGCAGAACAGTAGCACATGCAGGACTTCCTTTCACATTCTTGAAACAAAAAGTGACATTTGAACTCTTATGGTGTTTTTTATTGTTGTCTGAAGTAAAAATACAATTAATCCAGCACTGTGAGAAAAGTAGCTGGATCACAAACACAGATTTCTTCAATAAACTTGAAATTCTTTACTTATACAATTGAAGGCTAAATGCACGTTAGCATAAAAGTTAGCAAGACAAAATATTCTTAATCTACTTTAAACCTCAAACCATGTCCATTGCTCATACAGTATTTGGTCATTGTATCAGTGAGTAAATACAGGAAGAAATAAATTAATTCAAAAACAAAACAAATACTGTACAAACTACAACTAAAATAATATCCTGAGAACATAATCAGTGGCGGTTCTAGCATGTATGGCACCCTGGGCATACACCAAAGCCCCCCAAACAACAATTGTTCATGGGGAGGGGTGCTGCCCAGGTCACCCATGCCTAAATCTGCCACTGAATATAATAGCACAAAATTGTCAAGTCAACTTTTTTTGCTTACAATGGCATTCTTTAAGAAACGTGAGCACAAATGACCATTAAGCAAGTTAAATTGTGACTCAGAATGGCACAACAATTGTTTACAGTATGCTCTTGTTTCATAAACGACATCTATTTATATTTTTAGCCAAGTGTTGTTACTAAAAGTTAACTAAAGCATTACTAAAACCTAAGTGTAATAAAAGGTTCATAATCAAACTTAAAACACAATGAGCAAGTGTGTTGATTTAAGTAATAGTTCACCCAAAAATGAAAATTCTTTCATCATTTATTCACCCTCATGTCATCCCAGATGTGTATTACTTTCTTTCTTCTGCTGAATATTTCAGCTCTGTAGGCCCATATAATACAAGTGAATGGTGACCTTACCTTATCTGACTATTATTGGCATTAATCTCCCTTGAGAGGGTTGATTGTGTCTTGGACATAGGGCAAATAGATTCCATGTCTCCAAACCACCGATTAAAACACATTCAACTGAAGAAAGTCAAAGCTGCTCAAGTGGTTGCAAACCTGAATGAGGCACTTTAACACAAACTGTACCAACGTGTATCATAATGTGAGACATTTCAGACTATTACAGGAATAATTCATAAAAAAAATTGAATTCTCCCTTAATTCACACACACATACTTGTTCCAAACCTGCTAAACCTTTTCTTCTGCGATACACAAAAATGAGATGTTCGACAGCTCTTTTCTGTACAACACAAGTCTATGGTGATTTATATGCTCAAGCTCCAACAATAATCGTAATAATTGTTAAAAAATACACAATTCAATTTGATGTTTTTTTTGCTATTATTATTATTAATAATACATTTTAATTTGTAATGCAACTTTATTTTTATTTTATTTTTATTTTTTTTGGAGAGAGCATGCTATCAGTCCAACTTGCTATCAGTCACGTGACCAGCCTGATCTGCGGCAATACAATTTTTGTAAATATGCCATTATATAATTGAAAACAAGTGCACATGAGATTTGAGAATTTCAGTGAATAACAACTTAACTTATGTGGGTCTGTTCCTCACACCAAGCTATCAGATGACTTCAGAAGACTTCGAATTTAGTGCATGAGTCATATGGACAATTTCCTTAAACCTGTATGGTGATTATTGTCCTTTTTTGGAGCTTTACAGTACTGTATAAATGAACATCCACTTGTATGGAAAAGAGCAGCTTGGACATTCTGGGTAACATCTCCTTTTTGTGTTTTATAGAAAAAAGAAACTCATATGATTTTTGAACAACATGAGGTGGCGTAAATGATGACAGACTGTTCATTTTTAGGTGAAATATCCCTTTAAAAAATAAAAACACTGTTTAGTTATCAGTTTATGTCTCATAGATGGCAATGTAAACTCATATAAATATGATGGACACATTCATGAGCTCTGGGTCAGTTGTTGTTTTTGTACAGTCTGTGTTTGATATAAGGTGGATGTAGCAGCTGTTGTCAGTTGTCAGTCCAAGTGGTCGTCACATGGCATCAGTTGCAGGGTGAGAATGTAGCCGAGACAACTGCAGAGGAGGGCCGGAGAGACGCCGAACAGTTTAGAAAAAGATCCAATCAAAACACTACAGTCTTGTGTGTAATCACATACACTGAAATATTATACGAAAGGCCGATTAGGACACATTTGAAGGGAAATGATCAGAATCTACTGTCCAGTGTGTCTGCTGATCTCCTATTCATCAAGTCAAAGTTTGATGTGCATGTTTCGAGTAGTTCAGTATGTATTCTTATGCTTGACCTTTGGACACATTCATCTGTTCTTGGAGCCCTGAGTGTGGAAAAGTTTACGGTACATCGACAGACCTATGAAAGGAGAACAATACAATAATACGCATTTTTACATTCATGCAATTTATCCAAAGCGACTTGCAGTGTATTCAAGCCATTTTGTAAATGACCCCATTTACATGCGCTTAACAAAACCTTTTTCTAGGGATTTTTGCAGAAAGCAGTTTTCTGAAACGCCATGGAACGTTGTTTTCCTTGCAACACTTCAGGGATAAAGAGGAAGCGGTTTAACATGCCTCTGTTTCTGCTGGAGAACATGGCTTCTGTGGACATATAAACACATAAAAGGCGTTCATATATGTCATTTAAAGGGACAGTTCACCCAAAAATGTAAATTCTCTCATCATTTACTCACCCTGATGCCATCCCAGATGTGCATGACTTTCCCTCTTCTGCTGAACACAAACAAATATTTTAGAAGAATATTTCATCACTGTAGGTCCATACAATGCAAGTGAATGGTGATCAGAACTTTGCAGCTCCAGAAAGCACATAAATGCAGCATAAAAGTAATCCATATGACTCCAGTGGTTTAATCCATGTCTTCAGAAGTGATGTTACAAATGTGGGTGAGAAACAGATCAATATTTAAGTCCTTTTTGCTATAAATCTCCACTTTAACTTTTAGATGTGAAAGTGAAACTAAACAGGCACTACATGTGACTTTCAGATATAATAGTGGAGATTTAGAGTTAAAAAATGATTGAAATATTGTTCTGTGCCTCACCCACACCTATTATATTGGTTGGATTTAACCACTGGAGTCATGGATTGCTTTATGCTGCTTTATGTGATTTTTGGAGCTTCAAAGATCTGATCACCATTCATTTGTATTGTATGGATCTACAGAGCTGAAATATTCTTCTAAAAATGTTAATTTGTGTTCAGCAGAAGAAAGAAAGTCACACACATCTGGGATGGTATGAGGGTGAGTAAATGATGAGAGTATTTTTGGGTGAACTGTCCCTTTAAGGGTGTGTATGAGGAGCACAATGTTGCATCAGGAAAGTTAAGGAAACTAACAAGGCAACTGTGGGAAATCTGGAAATAAAGCAAAGCAATAGAGAGCAAAAAATGGCAAAATGGCAAAGACTTCCTCAGTCGCCATGTTCGTTTTTTACATCAGTGTCACTGAGAAATTACTTTAGGTCCTTCAGCAGCTGTATTGTGTTAGACGTCTTTTTGGTGTCCATTTAAATGAGCTTAATTACGTGCATTCATGGGAATCTACCACATGACAGTGCCATTGCTAGTACCATGCCTTACAGTTCAGCTACAGGAATATGTTTATTTGCTGTAACTTATAAAGCTCCAATTATGTTTTTCACAACTGTGAACTGAACACTAATTATTATAGTAAAATACAAACAGGTTCCGTTTACAGCTGGTGTTAACAAGCATTTCAAATGTGTCTCCAGGAGGTTGTTATACGTGAGTTTTTTTGACCACTTCTTTATTTTGATTCTATTATTGCTTCATTTCAAGTGAAATTTGTATTTAGAAATATTTTTGATAAAACATTTTCATGTTGCTATAAATGAATAAAATTTTTCAAAATAAAAAACGATGGTAGAAGTGTGTGCAGATACAATCACTGTTAATATTAGCCATGATTTGTGTGTCAGTAGATGAATACGATTATTAATAATTACATTCTCTATAATTTAATGAAGCATTCATCCAAATCCTGATGAGAATGAGTTTCACTGTCATAGAAATATGTCTGATATTCAACCAGGACACAGTTAATGCACAAAAGAACGTAAGTCCATATTTCTATTCTTCTAATTCATTACACACAGTCCATTTACACAACCAACTTCTTCTGAATGTGCTGTGTTTGTTTATATCGCTGGTGTTTGAGGAAATGGACTATATAATAGGACACAGATGGTGCAATAACCGGAGAAGAACCTCCGAATTACCCCCCATTAGTACGTTGTACGTGCGATTTTTCCAAACCTACTTGCGCCGAGACTTAGCACATGTTTGCACGAAAATATCAAAACTTCATGGCCATGCCCACTGACTTTGAACTTATGGCATAGTTCGCTTAGATTATTGTCTGCTTTTCACGTCAAAACATAAACAGTTGTGCACACATTGGTGTAAAGTTTATGGTAATGAGCAAAAAATCTCTGTGTACTGATCGTTTTATTCTTACAATGTATATGGCCTTACCCAGATACAGGAAAGATGCCTTTACATGAACACATGGTGTCGGCTTGTTTAGCACAATCATTGTTGCAAATGATCTGTATCACTGCTGTAAAATAACTTTTTTTAATGTTTAAAACTATTTAAAATATGCTGTCTTTCACTACGGTCCAGGACACATAAGCACAAAGTAGTAATGCAATGTGTTCACACAAATTTCTGACTACCTCCGTATGTGATCCGATCACAAAACCGCATCACCAGAAACACATCTTAATACCAGGTGAAAACAAGGTCAATGTCAAAGATCACATTTACATGTATAAGAATATTCCTATAATAATCAGCATTTGTTGATATCCCAATTATGTCTTAAACTATATGAATTATGTTTGAGTGTATCAATTAGCATTTTATTTGAACCTTGATGAAGGCCTACGTGAAGAAAAGTTTTGGTTAATTTATACTAAAGTTTTTATCACAAGTGTTGCTATTTGAATCCATGCACCATGAGAGATCCAGCTAGTGTGTAGGTGAGTGTCCAATCAGAGTCAAAACACACACTATTCTACAATAAAACCACATTAAACCAAAATCAAATTCAAAATGTAACCTTTAAACCTTGTCACAGAAACTGATGTAACAGATCGTGTGGTCCACATCAGAAAGATCTGGAGAGGAATAGTGTTTGATACGAGCCGCGGTGGAAGAGTTTCTCTCTTGAGCTGCACAGATCACACACTCCCTGAACACTATTCCCTTTCATTCCCGCTCACATTCTGTTTATTTTGGTGCTCTTTTACACTGAGAGGCCTTGCGGCACAGGAGAACAAAAACATCACGCTCTCCTTCCGATCCACTGCTGGAAGACTCTTCTAAACCATCAGCAAGAAGATGTTTTAGATGATGTATTCTTCCTCTGTGTGACTATTGTGTTGAAATTCAAAGTGGAATACTCTACATATGAACTCTACTTAAACATGGCCCAGACACAATTCACCCCAAAATCAAAAGGAAAATATTTAATAAAGTAAATAAGAATGATATTGTGCAGAAAGAAAATGAAGCCTGTTTTAAATACCATTAAGATTTTTACATTGTGAAAAATTTAATTTTTTACTAATCAAAATGACCTACAAAAACAACCTCCAAAATAAACATCTTGACACATTACGGCAACGAGAAATGCTCTTAATTGCCATGAAAATATTGTCAATGCAAAAAAATATTTTTGTTGCTTTGTAGTCATAAAGCAGTTCACAAAACAATGAAGACATTTGGGGTCAACACTTATGCCGCTTACAGCCTATCTACACTGGACGCGAGCGGTGTGTCAAAAGCAATAGAACCCCATTATAACTAATGATGCTGTCTACACTGGAAGCGTCCGTTGTGTCAACAATAAACAGGTGTTACTTTCCATTTTTACGCAGCATGTGCTGGTGCTCCTACCCAAATTAAACATTTTATAACATTTGTGTCGACGCATCAACGGAAGCGCCTGGAGTAGACAGGGTGTTAAACTCTGCTGATTTTAAGACACGCATATTTTAATAAAGTATAATTAGACTCGTTTCAGTCATGAATGACTCAGTGCTTTAGCAGTGGTTTAATGACTCACTCACAATGCACAAAATATGTTAATTTGCTGCCATCTACTGATGGTGTGATTTGAACGAATCGGTGAACGAATTTGGTATACAAATTCAAAAGACTCGAGTCACAAGTTAATGATAGACAGAGAAACATCATTGTAAAGGGATTTAGATGGGCAAGGAGGCAGCGAGAACTGGCTTGACCATATAAATAATAGTTTAATGAGAAACTTAAACAAAAGTTGTTACTACATGTAACAGTGTAGTATCCCCCCCAAAAAACACTGTAAAATTTAAAAGAGAGACTCCTCCACCCTCTCAGGCGGACGACAGCTGCTCCTGCTCCTCCCCAGGTGGACCGGACAAGGTTTCCGCATTTCTGGGGGATGGCAGGGCTCCATCACTCCAGGTGGTCGGTCAGCTCCATCCCCGCCGGATGGCAGCGGCGCTCCCCCGGGTGGACAAACACACATATGACGGACATGCCCGTAAACGATCTCTCTCTCCCGCACCATCCTCTGCAGTCGGCCTTCATCCCTCTTGGAGGCTTGATTACCCTGATAAGGGACCGGGTGTGTAGAATCACAACCTGGCCCCGCCCTCCGCAATTCCGCAATCATCTAGATTTCATTCACTCCACTAAACAATTGTGACATTTATTGTAGTAATAGGTCAGTAACGAAATGATTGATTCATGTTCTATCATTTTTGTTAATAAATGGATAAAAAAGGAATGACCAGGACAGATGGAACGTGTTGCCAATAGATAGACATGTAAAATAATATATGGTTTGTCGATGTATGGTTCTGGTATTCTGATAACTTTGATAATATATATGAGGCCATCTATGCAAGAGTGGAATACATTAAATGAGCAAATTTTTATAGTTCCATTGGGGACTGAGCCCCATTGAAATCCTTGTATCACCCCTGGTCCTCGTGCTTGACGCATGCGTGTTTTTGTGTCCTTATTGGAGTTTGAAAATTTTGGACCCTACTTGACATCAAAGACATCTCATACGAGTTTGAGGCGAAATGAGGGTGAATCATTTTTTGGTCTTTTTGTAACTATTTTACTTTGTCAAAACTGAGAGAACTTTCTTGGTTATGAACTGAGATAAATCAGCCTGATGTGATTAATATTTGTGTTACACGTGTAGGTAAGACCCTGAAATGTACAATACAGACTTTTTGACGGCATCTAAAATGTAAAATGTTCTATGTATTTACAGCTTTAGAAACGTCATACATGTATGAATCCATTATACTCCAAACAATCACATGCTGTTACAGTCTCCTTTATCACTTTTTGCAAGGTGGGAGATTTTGGCTGGTGAAAATGTTGAGTGGCTAGTGACCGTAAGCCAAAAAGTTAATTTCAAACCTTGCTGTTTGTACATTTTTACATACATTTGAATAATACTAAGATCAATTAACCATAACCCTAAAACTAACCTTTTATAACCATAATAAAAATGTAAGAGGCACAAATTTAATCACTATAATTTATTTAAAAAAAATGGCATAAGGCAGTACAAAAGTAGAATAAACGATAATGTGCTGCATTTGATGTGTTTCAATTGTTTTATGTAAGGAAGAGAGAGGAATTCAAGTTATTCATTTACCAAATTATTATTTATTTTTTTAATCTTTTGATCCACTTAATGAAGACGCTGTCATATCTTCACAATACATAATGAAATTTGGCATGTTGCAATAGGTCATGAGAGAAGTGAGAGCCAATGAGCATATGACTTCACTGTTAGTAAACCTGTAACACTTCTCAAGGCGGCAATTTTTGAATTTTGAAATCAATGCGGGAGTTGATGGTTATGTTGGGCAGATGGAAATGAAGACTTTTTTTTAAAAAAGGCTTGAATTTGGGTCTGTTCCTCACACAGGCCTTTCTGAACTTTTATGATTGTCTTATGGTGTTTTTGTGCTTTATGTTATGGTATTTCGTTTTTGAGACACGACATATTCTGACTCCTTTTGAGTAACATGGCAAACAAAATGAAAATATAATGGTTAATGAATTATTAAATGATTACAGAACTGTATTTATTTTACAGCATATTCCTGGTTAAAATCTTTTGAAATGAGTTGAATTAATCTCATTAATGTTTAAATGCATTCAAATCACCTGAAATATACCATGAATTCAAAATTCCTGGTTTCAATAAGGATACATAAGCATTTGTCCTTATTGCTGTCAATATTGCACATCTAGGTGTCTAAGCAAACGCAAGCAAATATACATTTACTTGAACCACACTTTCCAAAAAAATAAAAGATCTTACCAAAATAAGTATTAATTCTGCTTCTTCTATTCAGGTTCTGAGAATGAATACAAAGAAAAAGAAAAATACTCAAAACAACAGTGTGCTGTTTACAAGTAATGGGTGAGCGAGATGAGAGGAGAGAGAGACTGATGCGTATTGACGGCTGATGGCAGAGAATGTGGCCGTATGGATCAGTGTGTTAACTCCCTGTCACAGTCGCTCTCATCCACACTAAACAAACACAAATGCTGAACTGTGCTCCGTTAGGTTCACACATCTGCCTCGCTCTCTCTCTCTCTTTCTCTGCTGGTATTAAAGACCAAACGCTTTTCCAGTGAACAATGAAAAGAAATGCATTTGTGAAATTCAGAAGCCGCTTCTGCAGCTGGAGTCACAGCTATCGATAAGCATCTGCTTCACAGTACCAAAGTACACACTTACACAGAAAGATGCGGCCGCATTTCCAGTAATGGTATTCAGTTTGGAGACCTAAACCCAGGTTGGCCAAAAAAGTGACATCTTGACTGAACAGCTCTATGTTCTTTGCTATACTTTAAGGGGTCCCCCTGATTGGACAAGTTGTATTTCATGAGTGCTGATTTTAAGAGTATCAAAGTAAGAGGATTTTAAGTAGTGCCTTTATATTAGCCTTTCATCGATATAATGGTATCGCCGTATATGTTTACCGATATGCGCAGATATGAAAACTTTTTTCAGAACATATAATGCAGAAAACAATGCTTTAGAATTGGTGTCATTACGTAGTTTTTCTAGCAGAGCGCACTACAACTCAGTGGCTCTGCAGACGTTGCGGAGTTGAGCGGTGGGGAGTTAAGCGGTGTCTTCTCAATAAGTCGCTAACTAGTTTGTGAAAAACATACTGGAAAGATAATAAACAATGACCCCATCATTTTCCCTTTTCAATATAAATAATATAACGTTAACTCTGTCCCTGACAACCATTTCACTCATGTTTATCATGTTAGCCAGCTATAGGTTGTCAGTGCAGTCAGTAATGTAACAGATTGAAAGGTAAACATTAGAGCATCTCTTTGCAGCTCTGCAGTCAACGGTGCAGTGGTGGATTGTGTCAGAGTGTTGATTTCATGCTACGCTGTTACCTAGTTGGTGAGCTGCAATGGTGGAAAGTAAATAAAGTTCATCTTTTACTCTCAGTGACCACGAGCTTATAGCTAACTAGCTAACCACGTAGCTACTTTCATTGCTTGTCAGCTGAGTTGAAGCTAATGTGTAAACATGTCTTCACCAAACTATTTTGTTCAGGATTCACAGGTTGGTACCCCTTCAACCGAACAATTCCAGTTGCATTTATAAATTGTAATATTTAAAGGTCTGGTTTTCCACCGTTGAAGGTTTACCCTGAACTTGTGTAGCAGAATAGGTATATAAAGGTTACCTAATTTTATATATAAATAATCTTACAATATATAGCATATTTAATCTTAACATATAAATATAAATCCACAAATTTGTTCAACACTGAAGCTGCTACTGTATTGTTACAATCAGCATTAGATTGTCTAGTTTCATTTATTTGTTTGTTTCTCAATAACAGTGCAGGCTTGAAACTCTCAGCAGTTGTCAGTTACTGGTTGAGTTATTCAGCTCATGTTTATGCCGGTCCAGTTACCCACACTGGACAAATAAAGGCTGCTCTCAGTGACATGTAAGAAACCTGCCGCTAGAATGGTCACTATGGCCAGCTGCCCGCACCAGAGCGAGTGGGGTGAGACGCCTGCGCGGGCACACTGACCTCGAACCCTCTGCCAAGGCTGATCATTAAAATGCCAGAGACTAAGCTGGCATGGGTCCAGATATTCAGAGCAGTTCATTAACTTACATGAGGCCCATAATGAAGCAAACACACACAATACTGAATGAGCAGAAAAGAACCAACATCAGTGAAAGCATGTGAATGTGTGCATGTGTCCTCATCTGTCTTTGCACACACAGTGTCATACACAACATGTTGCACACTGGCAGTGCTGTGATTGGCTGGAGTCTCACACAATGTTTTCCTGCCAAAGACACAATGTACGTTTGAAAGGTTATTAAGAAAAATTTATGAATGCATGCTGCATTTTGTGTTTACAATACATAGTACATTACAAAAAAAAAAAAAAACAACAACAACAACAACAAAGAACGATTTGTCCACCATTTGAATGTTTAAAATATCGAAATATGGATTGCGATGATGAAATGACATGATGCCATGCAAGAGTCGAACGTGTAAACGGCGAGCTCTGCGTACTTTGCTAGATTCAAATTATGTTTGTCATAAACCGGTGAGATTCGATACACCCTGATACATATCTGTACTTTGAAGTCAACATGGCAAAGAATTCAAAATCCTCGGGCTCCGGAGAAATCAAAACACACTTATGTGCTCAAGCTGAAACCTCTGACAGGCTCGCAGATCAGGGACTCGGTTTGGATGATGCAGCAGGAGTAATTCATTGTCAACTGGCGAGCATGTCTGTGATGCTGACGAAAGTTGTTGCTGACTTTGAGGACCTTGCTGTATTACATTGAATGATTACTGCCATGAATACAAAATTCTCTAAATTGGTTACAAGAATCGGGGAAGTCGAGAGACAGATTTGCACGAACGCTTTTGCACTAATGTTTCAAAAATGTTATATGCCCGCAGCAAGTATTGTCTTTCATAGAGTCAATGTGGTGAGGAAACCATTTGGTGATTTTCAAGTGGCCCCCGAGTGAATTGACTCATTTCATACAATCGACTGTCTGAGGAAGCTGGGCGCCATTTTGTTTCTTTTTGTGTTGGTTCCGCTTAGGGGCTGGACTTTGTTTTGTGTAGTTATACTCCTTTAAGAAACTCTTAAATCGATGGTCCAAATTGAGAATAGATACTAAGGATGGCCGCAAAATATTTACATGCCCACAACAAGTGATGTCTTTCATAAAATCAATGTGTGTTTCTCACGTGCTTCCAAGAGGGTTTGTCTCACTGAACACACACTCCACTGTCCGAGGAAGCTGGGTGCCTCTTTTGTTTCTTTTTGTGGAATAACACTCCTTCGGGACAGTTGTGGATGAATCTGCTCGTTCTTTGTGTTTATGCGTCCTATTGGCTGGAGTTTGTTTGTGGAGTATTTTTTGCAGGACATTGGAATGATTTGGTAATCTGCTGCACTCATGAAAGAGCCGGCTCACTGAACATTTGTTTGACTGTCCGAGGAAACTGAACGGCTTTTTTCTTTTGAAGCTGGAGATTGTTTTGAGGAGGAACACACCTTTGGGACAGTTTGGTGGATGATCTACACGTTCTTTGTGTTTATTCTGCCTATTGGCTGGAGTTTGTTTTATAGATTATTTTCTGTTGTGAAATTCTGTATTACAAAATTGTATAGAATCACCAGACGATGGCAAATTTGTTGTGGGGACTATCCGTGCTGTTGTGCACATGTTTTCTTTTTTCTGTTTGTTGGTTCTGGTTGATGTTCGGGGTTTGATTGTTGCCCTAATGTTTGAAGGTGGTCTTTATAATTTTGTTTTTGATGCACAATGTTTTTTTTCTAATATGTCAAAATGTCAAATTTTTATATGAGTGGATTGTCTCTCTCCACGTTGAATGTGAATGGGTTGGTGCACCCCATAAAAAGAAGGAAGGTTATTTATTTTCTAAATATTCTTTGAATATTATATTGTGTTTCCTCAAGAACCACAACTTTCCCCGCAAGAAGCTGAAAAATTTGGAAAGGTATGGGGTGGAAAGTTTTCTTCAGTGCTGGCTCAAGTAAGAGCAGGGGAGTCATTACATTGATAATTAAACATCTGCAATTCAAATATCTCGAACAGATTAAAGATAAAATAGGGAGAATCGTTATTGTTTTAGCAGAAATTCAGTGACAAAAGTTGATTTTGGCAAATATTTATGCACTTAACGCTGATGATCAGGGCTTTTTTATAGATCTTGAAGGTATGCTGCAAACCGCGGGCACCCCTCATGATACAAAATTGGGAGGAGACTATCATTTATTGATGGACTCAGTCCTTTATCATAGTGAAGCAAAAGTGTGCAATCCCTCTAGAGCAACACTGATGCTACACAGGATGTGCAAAAATGGTTTACAGATATTTGGAGACTTTTAAACCCATTTGGTAGGGACTATGCATTTTTTTCATCAGTCCATAAGATTTATTCTAGAATATATTTTTTCTTGATATCTAAGTCTCTCAATTCATCTGTTGTTGACTGCTCAAATGGAAACATCTTAGTCCCGGTACAAGCCCTGTTGAGTTTAGAGGTGTTGCCACCTATGGAGAAAAATAAATCATACAGTTGCTGCTTTAATGTATCCCTTTTGCAAAATCCTGAATTTCAACAAATGTTAAAGGCTGAAATCAATGTTTATATGGAGCTCAACTGGTCTTTAGTATCCTCTGTGGGTGTGGTATGGGAGGCACTTAAAGCAGTAGCGGTTGGATCATGTATGCCTAATTCACCAAAAAATCCAAAGCACGAGAACTCATGGAGTTGGAAGGGAATATTATAAGTGCAGAGGTGAAAAACCGAATGTCATCTGATGGCCTCAGAGAATTGACCCGATTGAAATACAGATATAGTACTATTTTGTCATGGAAGGTGGAGTTTTGGCTATGCAGGGCAGGAATTTTTTTTGGCAAGATCTATAAAAAAGAGAGAGTCCTTTTCTGCCATTCCCTCAGTTAAATCTGCTGGTGGAGAAATATTTTCCTTGGCCACTGATATTAATAATGTTTTTAAAGAATTCTATCTTGATCTCTATAGATCCACATCTTCGTATACTGATGAAGATATTGGAAACTTTGTGGTACCATTAGAACTTCCTAAACTGACGACTGAGCAAAAAAATTATCTTGATAACCTTGGAGGAGCTTGGCGATGTAATTGAGGCCTTGCCTAAAGACAAAGCTCCCAGGCCAGATGGATTTGCCACTGAATTTTTTCTTATGCTAAAGAATTGGCTCCACATTTATTAGAAGTTTATCTATCCAGGGCATTACGTATTTGGGTATTTTATTCCCAGAAAATTTATTTAGTAAATTTTGACCCTTTAATAAAAAAGTTTTCGGCGATATAGGCAGGTGGGCTTCATTACATTTATCTATAATTGGGAAGGTTAATGTTATTAAAATTAATAATTCAACTACCTGCTACAGTTTCTCCATGTAGATGTCCCCCTCTATTATTTCAAGGAATTTGAGTGCATAGTGAAGTCCTTAATTTGGAATGGTATACATCCCAGATTAAATTTCAACAAATTGCATATGCCGATTGACAAAGTTGGACTACCCCTAACCAAGATTTAGTTTTATTATCATGAATTCGGTCTCAAACATTTGGCTCAATGGTCATTTCCACCTGAGAGAGACCATAGCATTGCAAAGCCTTTCTATCAAAAGTGTTTAATTCTGACATTTATTTAAATGTTGCCTCGAGCTTATGGATGAACACAAAATTACGTATTAAAAAGTCCCCTTTCTGCTGGACAGAGTTGTGAGGGGGTTAATCTGCTTGGTGACTTATATGAGAGTGGAGTGTTGAGTTCCCCTTCTGTCGCTCTCTCCACGTTGTGTCGGAGAAGCGACACTAGGGGTCTCTCTTGAGCGCCGATATCCACCTCTGATCTATGAAAAAAGGCCAATGAGAGTTGGCAGCCAGTATTTGCATGTCCCGCCCCCGGACATACGGGTATTTAAGCGGCGCAAATACGGGAGTTCATTCAGAAAATTTCTTCGGAGCCGATGGTCTGTCTGCAGTTTGCTGCAAGTTACACACCACTATAAACGTTCCTGTTTCCTCTGACGATCTGCATGCTGTTGGATCTTGATGGCGCACAACAGCGGCTTTCTCCTTCACATTGCACGGCATGCATTGTTGCCCCTGAGCGCTTCGACAGCGCAGACACACACACACACACTGTGTATTAAAAGAGTAAATTTCTATTAAAAGAGTAATTTCTCTAAAAGAGCAAACACAGCGGCGTTGAACGCCCTTTTAAGGACGCCGTCTTTTCAAGATGCCTTTCCGCCCCTGTGTCGTTCCTGGATGCGGTAGAGTGCTTTCCGCTTCAGACGGCCACAGGCGCTGTCTCGTGTGTTTGGGCCGCGATCACACCGAGGCGGCGTTTGTGGATGGTTCATGTTCTCACTGCGAGAACATGACCATGACCACGTTGCGGTCGCGGCTTGCTTTCAACAGAAAGCAAGCCACCCCAGCTGCACCCCGCATCCCCCTGCGAAGAAACCAGCTCCTGCTCCACCTCAACCCGGGCCCAGCTCTCAGCCCCAGCGTCGAGCACCCCGCAGGCGGCGCACGCCCCCTGTCTCATGAACCCCTCCAGGACCCGGAAGGCTCCCAAGCGTTCCTGAGACAGCCGACCCAGAGCCGAAGATGTTAGCTCCGGAGGTGGTAAGACCACTCCGTCCCCCGGTGGAGGGCCGGGAAGAGAATCCTTTGTTTTTTCATGTTTCCACACCCCTGACGGGGCTGTGGTACCCACATTCTCATTAACAGAGCTATTTCCTTTGCCTCTGGGTCACCTGGCCCACAAATGCCGTTCTCACGGCAATCTGCTTTCAGATTACGACAGTCCCGGTACACCGGACGCGGCGATCCCGACTTCCACCTGCCCACGACTGTCCCAGAGGACGCCAGCATCAGACCTCCTCCTCAGTCACGAACCCGCCCCCTGCCGCCCGACGCTGCATTACCTGTTCCGCCCCGCTGCGAGGCCCCGCCGGGTACGTCCAAAATACTCGTCCCTTTGGTGCCCCTAGCGCAGAGCTGGGAAGCGTGGCTTTCGCTCCCCAATGCATCACGCTGGCTGCACCGGACCATTCGACTCGGTTACGCAATTCAGTTTGCCCGGCTCCCACCCCTCTTAGCCAAGGGCGCGGTAGAGCCCGTCCCTCCAACCGAAATGAGGAAGGGTTTCTACAGCCCTTACTTCATTGTACCCAAGAAAGGCGGCGGCTTACGACCAATCCTGGACCGGCGAGTTTTCAATCGGGCCTTGTTAAAACTCCCGTTCAAAATGCTCACGCAGAGAAATATTCTGGCTGGCGTTCAGCATCTAGATTGGTTCGCAGCGGTAGACCTGAAGGACGCATACTTCCACGTCTCAATTCTGCCACGACACCGACCCTTCTTACGGTTCGCGTTCGACGGCCAGGCGTTTCAGTATAAAGTCCTCCCCTTCGGCCTGTCTCTGTCCCCTCGCGTCTTCACGAAGGTCGCAGAGGCGGCCCTTGCCCCGCTACATGTAGCCGGTATCCGCAGAGACCAGGTGCTCCGGCACCTCAGCCGTTTGGGGCTTCAGGTCAACTGGGAAAAGAGCAAGCTCACTCCGGTTCAGAGCATCTCTTTTCTCAGGTTGGAGTTAGACTCAGTTTCAATGACAGCACATCTCACGAGCGAGCATGCTCAGTCGGTGCTGGACTGCCTCGCTTCCCTCAAGCCAGGCACAGTGGTCCCTCTAAAACTTTTCCAGAGGCTCCTGGGGCATACGGCATCCTCCGCGGCGGTCACGCCGCTGGGGTTGATGCATATGAGACCACTCCAGCACTGGCTCCAGACTCGAGTCCCGAGACAAGCATGGCACCACGGCACGCATCGGGTAAGGATCACGCCCGCCTGCCTCAAAACACTCCGACCCTGGACAGACCTCTGCTTTTTACGGGCAGGAGTGCCCCTGCAGCAAGTGTCCCGATGCGTTCTGGTCACAACCGACACCTCCCGGTCCAGGTGGGGTGCCATGTACAGCGGGCACGCAGCAGCGGGCCATTGGAAAGGGGCCCCGCTGTGTTGGCACATCAATTGCCTGGAGTTGCTGACCGTCCTTCTTGCTCTCAGGAAGTTCCTCCCGTTAGTTCGGGACAAACATGTCAGGAGCAAGTCACGTTGGTGGCCCCCTACTGGCCCACTCAGACTTGGTTCTCGGAACTCAGGCTCCTCGCGACAGCTCCTCCCTGGCGAATTCCCCTGAGAAAGGACCTCCTCTCTCAGGGACGGGGCACGCTCTGGCACCCGCGCCCAGACCTCTGGAACCTCCACGTCTGGTCCCTGGACGGGACGTGGAAGAGCTAGCCGGCTTACCGGCGACCGTTGTGAATACCATCAACCAAGCCAGAGCCCCCTCTACCAGGCACCTTTACGCCCTAAAGTGGCGCTTGTTCGCAGATTGGTGTTCTTCCCGAGCCGAAGACCCGCAGAGATGCGTGATTAGGTCAGTGCTTCTGTTCCTACAGGAGAGGCTGGACAGGAGGCTGTCCCCGTTCACCCTCAAGGTGTATGTTGCCGCTATCGCCGCCCACCATGATCCTGTAGACGGCAAGTCTTTGGGTAAGCACGACCTGATCCTCAGGTTCCTGAGAGGCGCCCGGAGGTTGAATCCCTCCCGGCCAGGCCTAGTTCCCTCCTGGGATCTCTCGGCAGTCTTGGCAGGACTCCAGAGATCTCCCTTTGAGCCGCTCGAATCAGTTGGACTCAGGGCCCTCTCTCTTAAGACGGCCCTGCTGATCGTGCTCGCCTCCATTAAGAGGGTCGGGGACCTGCAAGCGTTCTCTGTCAGCGACACTTGCCTGGAGTTCGGTCCGGCAGATACGTCTGTGATCCTAAGACCGCGACCGGGCTATGTGCCCAAGGTTCCTACCACACCATTCCGAGATCAGGTAGTGAACCTGCAAGCGCTGCCCCGGGAGGAGGCAGACCCAGCACTTTCGTTGCTGTGTCCAGTGCGCGCCCTGCGCATTTACCTGGACCACACACAGAGCACCAGACGCTCTGAGCAGCTCTTTGTCTGCTTTAGGGGATGGCAGAAAGGGAATGCCGTCTCCAAACAGAGGCTCGCCCACTGGGTTGTCGACGCCATCACACTGGCTTATCACACCCAGGCCGTGCCCCTACCCTTACGGGTCCGAGCTCACTCAACAAGGGGTGTTGCGTCCTCGTGGGCACTGGCCAAGGGCACCTCCCTAGCAGACATCTGTAGAGCCGCGGGTTGGGCAACACCCAACACCTTCGCAAGGTTTTACAACCTCCGCGTTGAGTCGGTTAGCGTCTCGTGTTTTCTCAGGTCCGAGCCCGTGAGAACTCGGTAACACGTGAGACCGACCGGCCGGTGTATCGCTTGCGCTCAGCGCCTTTTCCTGACGTCAAGGTAAAGTAGTGCGCCTTCTTCCCAGGGCGCCCCACTCCGAGTCGGGACCCTGGTCGATTCCTCCCCAGCCCTCCGGGTCCGCGGTTCAGCGGAGGAACTCGCCGACCCAAGCCACTGCGGGTATCCTGATGGCTACCCTGTACTGGTATAGGTGCTCCACAGGTAAAATAGAAGGCCTCCTGCGCGGACGCCCCCTGTGTGTATTTCCACGGTTCTGTCCCCTTACGAGCGGACCCCCGTGTCTCCCTTAGGCAGTTACAGCTGCCCGGTCGCCGTGCGGTAGCAACTCCCCCCTTCGAGGCTGGGATCTACCACCGCACCATACTTTCCACACGAGCCCTAAGACGGCCGTGTGACGTGTCTACCACTTTTCCTCCCCAAGAAAAAGGGCAGGTGTGGTCTCCGCAGGGTCTGGTAAGACCCCCTTCCCTATATACGTGTAAGGGCCATAGAGAGAAACATAGAGAGAAAAGAGGCCCAGCCAGGCTGGCCCGTTCCCATGTTGGCAAACATCGCCTTGTTCCCCTCCCAGGGTAACTAGAAGGATCCCGATGTTCGTATGGGGCATTGGGGAAGGGTACGTGCAGCCGGGTACAGACGATTTGTGGCACTGGATGAATCCCTGCCCGCCTCTGTATCGGCAGTTCACGTACACGGTTCAGCACATGGCAAGATTGGAATGGGTCCCCTAGTGTCGCTTCTCCGACACAACGTGGAGAGAGCGACAGAAGGGGAACGTTTGGTTACGTATGTAACCTCCGTTCCCGAGGGAGGGAACGACACGTTGTGTCTTTCCTCCGCCATGTCACTGAACCGAGCCACTGTTGTGGCCGGACCATTTCCGGCTCCTCAGAAAAATCCTGAATGAACTCCCGTATTTGCGCCGCTTAAATACCCATATGTCCGGGGGCGGGACATGCAAATACTGGCTGCCAACTCTCATTGGCCTTTTTTCATAGATCAGAGGTGGATATCGGCGCTCAAGAGAGACCCCTAGTGTCGCTTCTCCGACACAACGTGTCGTTCCCTCCCTCGGGGAACGGAGGTTACATACGTAACCAAACGATCTTTTTAAAATTTGGTTCAACATTTTAGGATTTCTAGATCACAGTTCTTTAGGTATTTACAGCTGCGCCACCTGCTTTGCACTGTTTTTGGGAGTAGCATGCACCCCCCTAAAGTGGCAGATACTCTGGAAGTGGTGAATGCTGCTTTTGGAAAAGGCCATGAGGCATCAGTGTATTACTCCCTGATAATTCAGAGTCTGGGGGATGGAGCTTTAACTTCTCTCAAGAGCTTATGGGAGAAAGATTTAAATTTGGTATTGAAGGAGGGCGAGTGGGATAGGATAGTAAAAACATCATGTCTACATTTAGAGATGCAAGGGTGTGACTTATGCAATTTAAGATTTTACATAGATTATACTGGACCCCTTCTAGATTGTGTAGGCTTGGTCTCAAAGACACACCCACCTGCTTGTGATGCCAATCAGATGATGGGGACACAACCCATGTTTGTTGGAGGTGTGTAAAGATTCAAGAATTTTGGTTAAGGGTTCAGAAATTTATTTGTGATGTGTTGGCTGCTCGGGTTTCATTTTGCCCCAGACTCTGTGTTCTAGACCCTGTTATTGGATGGTCATTAATGTAGGAGATGGGTTCATGAAGAGTTGGGTCCTGGCTGGTCTCAATATCATAAGGCAGGTCATCCTTAGGGGATGGAAATCAGCTGGAGCGGCCTCGTTTCTGGAGTGGTCCGTGCAGTTGGGTAGGGTGGCAGCTTTTGAGGGGATGGTTTGTAGGAGGCTGAGCAACACAGGATTATTTAATAAAAAATGGGGTAGGTATCTTGATTTTGTGGAGGGCTCTCGGGGGGAGAAGGTGGAGGGAAATGGGTGCTAAATACTTTTTTATTTGTGTGTCATTGTTGGTTAGATGTCGGGCCACTGGGGTGTGTGTCAGGTGGGGTGAGGTGGGGATGTTCAGAGGGAAAGGTTTATGTAATGTGATTCCGTGTTTCCTGATATGTTTATTTGATTTGTCATTGGAATCAATAAATATTGTTTATTAAGTTGCATTAATGGATATAACTTTACCCTGTTAAAGCAAGTGATTTTATCACACATATTGTGGCTATACTTGAAACAGTGTATTTTAACTTTTAAGGACTGGCACCATTTTTCTTTTTCTTTTTTTTTTAAACCTTCAAATAAGTGATCATAAAACATTCAATAATTTCAGTAGTTTGTTATAATGTTTTGAGCGGATGTTGCAGTTTTTCCCATTACGAATGGTTCAATGCAAACATCTAAAATATAACAATTTACTTAGGCAAAAAGAAAAGGGTAATTTTCACACAAGTGCCCATTGTGTCCATGTTGGTGTCATACATTTCTAGCATTTTCTACCAAAAAAAAATTATTTAATGACTTTAAAAATGTCATGTGGAGTAAAAAGTATTAAAATAGGGGGCATTTACACTGATTCACTAGATGCATATTTATTGTGGAACCAAAAATATACAATTATGAAGATTTAATACAGCACTTTTTGCTAGAAACAAGCCCGAAACACACCTGGGACTTTAACTTTGAAATGTTTATTTTCTTAAGTGCACAAAGCGACCGTGTGCTATGTCTTATCCAATATTCGTGCAAGCGCAAAGCGCAAGTGGTTGTGGGTGAGTGTTTGCGCAATCTGGGTGTAATGAAATGCGCAAAGGGTAATTTGCTATTTTCCAGAGAAATAGTTCATTGTTTTAAGATGTTTTAGAAGCAGGTCTGTTTTCAGCACAAAGTCTAAACTCAGTTCCTGCATTTGCAGTTTGGAGATTCACCAGCAGGTGATGATAAATGTCCAAACTCTGAAAATATAGTGGAACATTAAATGATGTCCCTGACAATCACTGTTGTAGATGTTTTATGAAACAAACATTTATGAGATGTCATGGTTTATTATTATGTTTATATTTATAATTGTATTTATGATCTACTTTATAATGCTGTTTTTCCTCCTGTTGAAGGGTGATTTTTAAGCTGGTGGAAGAAGTTGGAGAGAGTAAAATGTCTTGATTTGGTATCATTTGTTTGACCACCTCATTATTTTGATTATATTTTTGTTTTGTTTGAAGTGTCATTTGAATTTAGAAATAGTTTTGGTTTAATTATTTTGTGTTTCAATCAACTAATTTAATTGTTTAAAATCTTAATTGAACAGTAGAAGTGAAGTGTGTGCCGATACAATCACTGTTAATATTAGCCATTATTTGTGTGTCAGTAGATGAATACGATTATTAATAATTACATTCTCTATAATTTAAAGAAGCCTTCATCCAAATCCTGATGAGAATCACATCATCTAAGCATATAAAATGAACGTTTCACTGTCAAAGAAATATGTCTGATATTCAACAAGGACACATTTAATGCACAAAAGAAAGTAAGTCCATATTTCTATTCTTCAAAACTTCATGACCATGCCCGAATTTGCGCTTACGATTTAAAGTGTATCACTGCGCTTAGTGTTAGCGCTTTTAAAATTGGGACCTGTATATATTATGTTTATCTGCTTTTATTTATTTCTTGTTTTTAGGATGTTTATATGTTTTTACCATAAAATAAGACAAAAATAGTAAGAAAATGATTGAGAATTTCTCATACTACAAACAACAATATTTAAAATGATTTAGTTCATTATTTTTGAATATACAATTATAATAGCTCTTCAATAGATCATTATTTCACTTTTCCAAATGTAATCTAAGACAGTAATTATGACAAAGTATGATGACATCTACTGAGAGTAATTATCCTGGCCTTTGTCTTTTGTCTGTTTCAAAACCCCTAATGACCTAAAGCATCGGGCTTGCTCAAAGACGGGCTGGCCACTGTAAGCGGGTTCATTGATCTGCTTTGCCGTGGAATGGAGGGAGAAACGTGGCCCGGCATGTCTGTAACTGTGTACTTTAATCTGCTAAGCATTTTTGGGAACAATAAAAAAGCTTAGCTGGTATTAGACTCTAGAGACTGAACGGTAGCCTGCCAAAACCGCATTAGCACGCTAATGAGGGGGCACAGTGCTGCCTTGTAGGGGCCACAAAGTTGTTCTTTCTTTTAGTTGCATAAGCGTGGGGCTCCAGCACTGAGAAAGACTCACATAAATGCTCTCTCTACAGGAGGCCACACTTCACTGCTTTACACTAGGTCATTTCATGTGTTTCACCTATCAAATCATGAAAACACAGAGACAGATAGCAATTTGGTCACTCAATGCATCTTTGGAGGTGGTTTGAGACGCATGATTTGGGCGAGTGTAAATGCATCTACTTTTTCTGGTCACAAATGTACATTTTTCTCCTCCCAACCGGTTTCCTTCAGGGCTGTGCACAGAAATATTGAGGGGCAGCAGCCCAAACAATTAAAAAGGAAAGCAATTTTTTATTACATCATATTGTTTACATGCATAATTTGCACTATTTACAAGTAATTACATTGATATATAGAACAAGTGCTAAAATGGTACTGTCTCTTTGGTAATGTCTTTGATTCGCTGGCTGAATATTTTTGCAGTATAATATTCCATTTCAAGACATTATATTTATTGATCAAAAATTTTATTAAAGCTAAAATGTGACCAAAATGATATAAAACTAATAATAAAATAAAATTAGTAAAATAAATATTTCCATAACTTATCAAGTTAGAAGTCAAGTCAAGTCAAGTCAAGTGGTTTTTATTGTCGTTTCAACCATATACAGTTAGTACAGTACACAGCAAAACGAGACAACGTTCCTCCAGGACCATGGTGCTACATAAAAACAACAAAGGACCAACATAGGACCACATGAGACTACACAACAAAATAAAATACCTATATAAACTACCTATATATACCTATATAAAGTGCACGTGCAAACATGTGCAAAAAGTACAGGACAGTACAACAAATTACTGACAATGAACAGGACAATAGACAGTGCAGCGCCGACCAGTACTCAGTAGTGCAAAAGATGACAGTTTCTAAAAATGTAAACATAACATACTATGAGATAATGTTCTATGCACATAGCAGTTATTGAGGTAGCAGACAGTTATAAAGTGACAGTAATTAAAGTGCAACTCAGGACACGTGTGTGTCAAACCAGTCTCTGAGTATTGAGGAGTCTGATGGCTTGGGGAAGAAGCTGTTACACAGTCTGGCCGTGAGGGCCCGAATGCTTCGGTACCTCTTGCCAGACGGGAGGAGGGTAAAGAGTTTGTGTGAGGGGTGTGTGGGGTCGTCCACAATGCTGGTTGCTTTGTGGATACAGTGTTTTTTGTAAATGTCTTTGATGGAGGGAATAGAGACCCCAGTGATCTTCTCAGCTGTCCTCACTATCCTCTGCAGGGCTTTGCGGTCCAAACGGTGCAAGTCCCAAACCAAGCAGTGATGCAGCTGCTCAGGATGCTCTCAATAGTCCCTCTATAGAATGTAGTGAGGATGGGGGTTGGGAGATGTGCTTTCCTCAGCCTTCGAAGAAAGTAGAGACGCTGCTGGGCTTTCTTGGTGATAGAGCTGGTGTTGAGGGACCAGGTGAGGTTCTCCGCCAGGTGAACACCAAGAAATTTGGTGCTCTTGACGATCTCCACAGAGGAGCCGTCGATGTTCAGCGGAGTGTGTTCACCTTGTGCTCTCCTAAAGTCAACAACCATCTCTTTTGTTTTGTCGACATTCAGGGACAGGTTGTTGGCTCTACACCAGTTCGTCAGCCGCTGCACCTCCTCTCTGTATGCTGACTCGTTGTTCTTGCTGATGAGACCCACCACGGTCGTGGTCATCGGCGAACTTGATGATGTGATTCGAGCTGTGCATTGCTGCACAGTCGTGAGTCAGCAGAGTGAACAGCAGTGGACTGAGCACACAGCCTGGGGGCCCCAGTGCTCAGTGTGGCGGTGGTGGAGATGCTGTTCCCGATCCGGACTGACTGAGGTCTCCCAGTCAGGAAGTCCAGGATCCAGTTGCAGAGGGAGGTGTCCAGGCCCAGCAGGTTCAGCTTTCCAATCAGGTGCTGGGGAATGATTGTGTTGAATGCTGAGCTGAAATCTATGAACAGCATTCGAACGTATGAGTCCTTATTGTCTAGGTGGGTGAGGGCCAGATGGAGGGTTGTGGTGATGGCATCGTCCGTTGAACGGTTTGAACGATACGCAAACTGCAGTGGGTCTAGTGAGGGGGCAGCTGGGTCTTAATCTGCCTCATGACGAGCCTCTCGAAGCACTTCATGATGATGGGTGTAAGTGCGACGGGTCGGTAGTCGTTGAGGCAGGACACTGAAGACTTCTTTGGCATGGGGATGATGGTGGTGGCCTTGAAGCACGTTGGAACAACGGCGCTGCTCAGAGAGATGTTGAAGATGTCGGTAAGAACATCTGCTAGCTGGTCTGCACATCCTCTGAGCACTCTGCCAGGAATGTTGTCTGGTCCAGCAGCCTTCCGTGGGTTGACTCTACGTAGAGTTTTCCTCACATCTGCCGTGGTAAGACAGAGCTCCTGTTCGTTGGGAGGAGGGGTGGACTTCCTCGCCATCACGTCGTTCTGCACTTCAAACCGAGCGTAGAAGTCGTTCAGCGCATCTGGAAGGGAGGCATCTTTGTCACAGGCAACTAATGTTGTCCTGTAGTTGGTGATGGCCTGGATGCCCTGCCACATGCGCCGCGTGTCACCGCTGTCCTGGAAGTGACTGTGGATTCTCTGGGCGTGTGCGCGCTTTGCCTCTCTGATTGCCCGTGACAGTTTGGCCCTAGCTGTTCTTAGGGCTGCCTTATCGCCTGCTCTGAAGGCGGAGTCTCGGGACCTCAGCAGCGTGCGCACCTCCGCAGTCATCCACGGCTTCTGGTTGGAGCGTGTGGTGATGGTCTTGGAGAAAGTGACATCATCAATGCACTTGCTGATGTAGCTGGTCACTGATGCTGTGTATTCCTCCAAGTTGGTAGAATCGCCATATGTTGCAGCCTCCCTGAACATCTGCCAGTCAGTACACTCAAAACAGTCCTGAAGAGCAGAGATGGCTCCTGTATAACTAATAACAGAAGGAACCTGTATAACTAATAACAGCATTAGCAGAAAGAAAGAGATTTCTTTAAGACTGTATGTAAGCAAAATGGACATTATAACAGAAATATACCCAGATAAATTGGAATCGGAAGCTTGTGAATTGGAATCAAACTGAATTACGATATCTTGATGCACTGCAATATATCGTGACACGTGTATTGAAATATGTATCGTATCATGAGTAAGTCTGGCCCCCACAGTGAGTCTGGTTTCTCCCAAGGTTATTTTCCTCCTTTAATCAACATCTTATGGAGTTTTGTGTTCCTTGCCACAGTCGCCGTCAGCTGCTCACTGGGGTTATAATACAATTATTATTTAATTACTTATTTTTAGAAACCATTTACAATCTTATTTAATGAAGCTACACAATGATGACTCATAGACATTATAGATATTTCAGTTTCATTTTCTGTTAAAGCTGCTTTGAAATGATCTGTGTTGTGAAAAGTGCTATACTAATAAAAATGACTTGACAAGTCTGAAGATCCTTACACTAATAATCAGTGGAGTCCTGTGGAACCCAAAGTAAACCAAACTAATTCTGTTGACAGTCATCTCTGGTTTATCTCCCGCTCTTTGTTCTGCATTTGTGTGTTTCAAATCTTTGTCCTCTCAATCAAACTCCTCCTCCGTTTACTGTGCTGTCTCTTATTCTCAATGTTTTTTTCTGTTTCTTCTGTCAGTTCACTGTTTCCATTTGTGGGTTTTCGTTTTCAGGCTTCCGTTTTTCCCACACTTTCCCATGTCACACAGTCCAACCAAAAAAATGCAGCGCAGTAGAGTGAGGGGCTCTGGAATTCCACATGGACAGGGTAAACACTGTGCAGGCCATGAGCAAATACTGTCTTCAAGAGCCTCTCGTGTCTCTCTTCATCTCTCTCAGCTCTCATTAATTCTCTCTTTTCAGGAATTACCCCTGCTGTTGCTGTTTCTCCCTGATGTCCCATTCCAACCAGTGTCTTATTTTATTATATCTTGTAATAATCTGCATAATGAGCAGTCAGATGGTCATTATTTACAAAATAAACACAAAGAGAACAACAAAGCAAACCAGAGGTGGATTTCAGCTGTTCAGCGATATCTTTATTCACACATAATTACATAATTTTAACGCTAATCAAGGATTCATGTGCATTATTTTATTTAGCTAGTTAGTAGCTCTGTAATTAGTGGGATAATGTACAGTCTGCCGGTTTTTACCACAAAATACACCCCTGATGCGAACCAGACTGTATATTATCCCTTACTTGAACAACAGTCCTCCCACAACTGGTCCTCGAATGTGATTGGACAAGCGGTGTTCCAAGAGTGCTGATATTCAGTCACTCCACTTCTCTGTGTGCTGGGGATTTCAAATAGGTACAGTATAACTGCAGGCCGGAGATCTCCAAATGGAGGCAGGATCTCCAAAAGAGTGCGGAGTTACTCCAGAAGGGGGCGGGACATCTCAAAAAGGCGGTGACACCTTCACACTCAGTTAATTTTGATTTTGTTCAGTGACCATTTATGGAGAATACATCTTTATGCCAGTCACTGCCATCTTTATGAGTAAGTCACTGATGGTGGCAAAAATGGAAGTGAATGAGAATGAGGAGATTCATTCAGAAACATATAAAGCAGATTCATTAGAACTAAACAAGTACAGTTCAAAACAAGAGTCTGAGAGCAGTGTAGAGAGCGAGTTGTGCTTGATGCTTTGGAGGAAAAGAAAATTACGAACTGGAATATAAAATAAAAATATAATTTGTTTGTTAAATTGTTAATCAAAGAACATTTAGTAACTGAAAATGCTGCTGTTCAAAGATATATTCATAACCATGTGTAATTCATATTTTGATTTCTTCATGAAATGTATTGACAAAATTGCATAGTTTTAGTGCCAGAAAAATGTGGCTCTGATTAAGTTATCAATTATATCAAATTATATTACAAATTATATCTTCAAAAGAGTAGATAGATTGAGTAGTTTGTATCTTGGAGAGCTACAGTTTCACAGTTTAACCTCTCTGTCTCTAAACATCAACAGATAAACAGCTTTGTGTGAGGAACAGATTCAAATTGAAGTTATTATTTCCTAATCATTTTAAATGCAGATGCAAGCGTGATAGAAAAATTTGCACGTACAGAGTAAGATTTGTGAAAGCGTAATCAAGTTGCAAGTGTAAGAAAAAAGTTTTGCATAAGTGTAATTCATGTGTTGTGAATCTGTTCTAACTAGTTAATGCCTATTAACACAAGTACATTTGGCATGTATACTTCAGACTTTTTTTCACGCTTACACTTTTGCCATTGTTTTTTACCTTCATACAATGCCGTCTGGCCTGGCGCGACTTGTCTAAAAGTCTAACTATATTTTTGTATTTAAACACAAGCAATAATGAGATTTGAGAGCTGTGGCAAAGGGAAATATTATCAGTGAATAATCACTTCAGTTTAGAGCAGCTCGGACATTCAACATCTCATTTTGTATTTCCACGGAGCAAAGAAAATAATACAAGGTATGAAGAAATGAGGGTGAGTAAATTATGACAATATTTTCATTTTTGGGTGAACAATCCATTTAAATTATTAAAACTACATAGATAAACATGCAATTTTCACCTATAATAAACACTTAACCTGATTAACTTGTATTCTGGGTTCAATACAAGTTAAGCTCAATAGACAGGATTTGTGGCATTAAATTTGTTTACCACAAAAAAATAACTCGTCCCTCCTTTAAAAAACAACATCAATGTGTGTTTCAGTGAGACACTTACAATTGAAGTCAATGGGGTTTAACATTAAAATACTCACTGTTTCAAAAGTATAGACACAAGACAAACAATATGTGTGTTAACATGATTTATATGTGATTAAATCACTTACTAAACACATCACACATGTATGGACATTATATGGACATGTACAGTATGTGTGATGTGAGGAAGAATGTCAACGGAGTGAGAAAGAACAAAGAGGACTGCAATAAAATACTAACAAGTGCTAACCATTGTTTGCCTGGATACTAAGAACAGACCAAACCATCCAGACCTCGACTCAATGTTAAAGAGAAGTGATGCGAGTAGAAGATGATTACTGACCGCCGTGATGGAGTTAAGTTGGTGTCAAGTGTCAGGTGATCACCTAGGTTTGCTGACCTACTCACCCTCAACTGTGACTTTTCCTCTGCGTCCTGAAAGCCTTAAACACACCAAGGTGCATGTGAACTCTCTTTACCAGCACCCTCTCATTCCTGTACCCTCCCAAAGCCCTTAAGACCTGATTGTTATTCAGTCATTTAATTTTGATATACTGTACCACTGAATTGATGTACTTTGTTCTTTTTTAAATATTCATCAGTGAGAATTGAACTTTTTTGTATGTGTTTTCATTGAATTTTAACAAAACTCTCTTTATTTGAACTATTTCTGTAATTTAGAGTTTAGAGCTATCCAGGGTCATATTATACTTGTTGACAGGTCTGGTGCCCAAATTATTGATTCAATTATTTATTTAAATTTAGTTTAGGGGCCACCAACATTACATGGGCATGAGTTAAGTAGATGTTCATGTTAATGTTTTTCCTTAATTCGGTTATTATGCATGTTCATTAGATGAATCATTAAGTAAATTTCCCTTTTCTTTGTTAATAAACTTAATTTGATTCCTCATCAATTGGCACATATCTTTATGTTACCCTCCTCTTTTGCTCATATTTTTGAATTGACAAGGATTCATAACACATATCTATAACAATATAGATATATGGATTTTTACAACTTAGTAGCCATGATGACATAATACCATAAACCCTAAAATGACGGTTTAAACAACTAAAAAATACACGTTTTAACAGAAGAATTAATGTAAGTGCTTTTATCAAATTAAAAGCTTCACACTTCTGCTTTTAAACCCTCCAAAAATGTACCCCATTGACTTCCATTGTAAGTGGATCACTGGAACCTCCATTTTTGCTTTGTTTTATAGAAAGTAAAAAACAAATTGTGGTTATCAACATTATGCCACAAATGCTGTTGACTGAGTTTAACTTGTTTTGAACCTGAGTATTGCTTTAAACAGTTAGATGAACTGGACAATACGTAACTGTGGGTGCACACTAGGATTGGGCGATATATTGAATATTCACCATAATATTTAAGCATTAAAGATCATGTCATTAAGAGTAGTTTCACAAGCCTTCCTTGTCTTGCAAGTATGAAAGCGTTAAGTATTGGTATACTTTGTTTTTCCAGATGCCATTCCATCTGATGAACTGTGCTTTCAAAGTACCATATACACCCATATGGATGCGTTTGACGTATGCGCACTACAACTGATTTGTGATGTACAAAGATGCTCACTCTGTGCTGATGATGAAACACAGAAAACCAAATTATAATTTGTGTCTGTTTAAACCTCGGTAGCAAAACGGGTGTTAAATTTATTTGGTTGTTAAAGTTCAATTCAATGGATTCAAGGATTTAACTTCCAGACGTGGTGCATGTAGGGCACACAGAGTAATTTACGGCTCTTGGGCTTTGCAATTGTATTTGCTCCTTCAGGGTATATTTTTCATCCAATCATTTTAACAATTTGGAAACATGAAGCTAATCTTCTAAAAAAGCATGTGTGATTGTTTAAAGAGAAAAACAATTTGCTTCCCTCCACCACATAAATCAGCAATGAGTTTCACATTCTGAGAGTCAGAATAGAGATCAGCCCGTCATGGTGGGCCACATGCTCTCTCATATCTGCTTTTGTTGTGTAATTGGGCCAAATGTGCAGCGTGGGAAACATGCGAGCGGTCGGGCTCACTCACACTCTTTCTCTGGTCGGAGCGCTGCAAATCTCAAAACAAAATCAGGTTTCCACAGCACGCATAAACACAGCCTGGCCATTCAACCACACTGTTTATATAGTAGTCAAAGGCCTGCGGTGTGTGTGTGTGTGTGTGTGTGTGTGGAGGATGAGAATTAATGCCAATGGAATCAACATTCTTAATGTGTCCTTTAACAGAACAATTACTAATGCAAACTTTAGCCAGTCTTAATCACTGAAAACCTGATGCACTAATTAACAAATGTTACTCATTTGATTTGTTAATTTCTAAACCCCAAACCTTTCAGAATAGTTTTATTTTGTCTTGAAATTCAAAACAGACGTGGACAAGCGCGCTAACTTGGTTTGTACCGTCAGAGCCACATCATACGTCTCTGTTGCTATGAAACTTGTGAACAGTGAGCGAAATATCACAGATGTAATATGATCTGAAGGCTGCAAAGATTTAAGCATTTAATTGTCAACAATAATAAAAAAACTAACAAATTTGTATAGTTACTAGCAGGACAAAACATTTTTTTCATTTTGGTTCGTTATGAGAAAATTTATTGTTCCGGTTCAGAAGTTATGCAGCATTCTTTACAAATGGTAACCGGTTAAAATTAAATAAATTAACAATTAATATTGTTCTTTTTAAAATGAGAGTACTCTGTGCCAAGGGGTGGATGAAATAGCAAGTGCAGTGTTGCCAGATCTCACAAGAGAAACAAGCAACCTGGTCTGGAAAAACAAGCCCAAATAAGTCTCACCATAGTATGTGAAAATAAGCAATACAGATAGAATACAATAGAAATCATAACAAGAAATTCATTAACAGTTAAGTATAATTTCAATTACAGATCTGCTTCGCAGTCAAAACTCGACAGCATCAAATATGTATTAATGCATCATATCATCATGGTTACTGTTGTAACCTCTGTTCCCCGATGGAAGGAATGAGACATTGTGTTGATTGTAGTGACACAAGGGGTCTCTTCTGAGAGCCTTGCATACCTCTGAACTTGAGAAAAGGCCAATGTAAAATTGGCAGACAGAATTTGCATGTCCCGCCCGAGCGGGCGAGTGTCTGTCAGACAGGTTTTCACTGAGGAGCCGAGAATAAGGTTACGGCACATTACAGTGGTAGGGATAGTGACGTGGCAAGGGGAACACAACGTCTCATTCCTTCCATCGGGGAACGGAGGTTACAACAGTAACAATGACGTTCCCCTTCTGTCACTAACTTGACGTTGTGTCGATTGTAGTGACACAAGGTGTCCCACTTCAAAACGCCATGCACTACCAGTGTTACGTGACTGCCGAGCCAGGTGCAAGCAAGCTGATGTATGCTAAAAGCGGCTGGGTCGGCTGCATGTATACCTTCCCAATGCCCCCAATAAAAGGTGTCATATATCGCTCTTAGGTTCCCAGTAACCATACGGGAACAGGCAACATGAATTGTATGGGAGCCAGCCGGCCATCCGCGCCTTTTCTCTCTCTATGTTTCTCATCATAGAGATAAAAAGCAGCTGGGGCTATCTTAACGCTATAGATGCGTAGGTGAATGTGTCCTTTTCTGTTCCTATTCTTTCAGGGGGAAAAGGCCCTGTGGAGATTACAACCTGCCCAGACTGAGGGGAGGTAACTTGTGGCTAATACACATGGGGATGGTCAAGCCACCTGTGGGCATGGTGCAGTGGTAGATCCTGCCTGACAAGAGAGGAGTTGCTACAGACACAGTGACCGGGGAGCTCAAGCCCAACACGGAGCACTCGACTCGTGGTGAATTCGCCGGCCAGAGGGCTAGGGAGGAAGAACATCCAGGAAGCGAGAGCTTAGAGGCTAACCTGGGAAAGAAGGCGCACTGGATCAACTTGGAGAAGGGCGCAAGGTGTAAGCCTCTGTATCACCGAGTTCTACCAGTTCGGACCTGACAAAACACGAGACGAGACCGGCTCAACCCTGAGGTTGTAGAACCTAGCAAATGTGTTGGGTGTTGCCCAGCCCGCTGCTCTGTATATGTCTGCTAGGGAGGTGCCACACTTCTCGTAGAGTGTGCTTGAACCCGCAACCGGGGGGGCGGCCTGAGTATGATAGTGGATAGCATCAACAACCCAATGAACTAACTTCTGTTTGGAGACGGCGTTCCCTTTCCGCTGTCCGCCAAAGCAGACAAAGAGCTGCTCAGAGCATCTAGAGCCCTGCGTGCAGTCCACATGGGTACGCAAAGCATGTACCGGAACGGCAACGAAGAGGCTGGGTCTGCCTTCTCCCGGGGCAGTTTTGCTTGCAGGTTCACAAACTAAACCCTGAAGGGGGTCGTAGGAACCTTGGGCACGTAGCCCTGTTGTGGTCTTAGGATGAGGTGAGCATCTGCTGGACCGAACTCCAGGCAAGTGTCGCTGACAGAGAACATTTGCAGGTCCCCAACCCTCTTGATGGAAGGGAGCGTGATCAGGAGGGCCGTCGTGAAGGAGAGGGCTTTGAGCTTGACTGAATCAAGCAGCTCGAATGGGGGTCTCTGAAGGCCTGAGAGGACCACTGAGAGATCCCAGGAGGGGAACAGGCTTGGCCGGGAAGGGTTCAACCTCCGGGCGCCTCTTAACCCTCTGGGGTCTGAGGGTATTTTGGACCCTGGAGAAGTTTTGACATGCCTTGACATTTGTGCTTTTTCAGTTGCTTCAAAACATATTAATGGCTAAAGCCTGATAATACTGTATTCAGCACAAACTGGGCTACAATAATATGTGAGCAACATGTATGTACAGGTTTGTATTTTTTTAGAAATTAACGTTTATGCATGGTTTTTGAAAAAAACTAAAATGTTGTCACTGAAATAAGGCCATATAACACATACTAAACATTTGTCCACAAGACTTTTGAGAATTGGATCTTGTAGCCTTGAGTTTTTGCTACAAAATGATGTGAAAACCATCCTGATCATTCATACAAAACAATATAGTAATTTAACTTTTGTAAGACAGTTTTAGTGTTGAAAGGTAATATGCGAGGAGGCGTGAATGATCATGAATACTGAAGTAATTCACACCTGAGAGACACAAGACCCTCCCCTGGGCCTATCAATGAGGGATAGAGAATGAATGTGAGGAGACTTAATGATCAAAATCAAGTTTTAAGGTAAAAGAAGAAATCTGACTATTCATTTTCTTTACATAAAGACTTTACTTAATTTTAGACCTACACTACCATTTAAAAGAAGTCTCTTCTTCTCACCAAGACTGGATTTATTTGATCCAAAATACAGAATCAACATTGATATTCTGAACTCGTTTTACAATTTAAAAGAACCGTTTTCTATTTAAATATATTGTAAAAGGCATTTCGTGATCAAAGCTGAATTTTCAACATCATTACTGCAATCTTCAGTGTCACATCATCCTTCAGAAATCATTATAATATGCTGATTTTCTAATATGGGCATATTTAAAGTACATTTTACTCATTTAACCTGAACACATATTTGCAAGCACAAGCTTTGTTGATGATAATGAGGCAGCATAAACACTAGATCAAATATATTCTAAACATTCATATTATTTTTTATATCATATCATATTACATACCATATTTATATCATACAGCATACAATTTAAATACCTGCTTTAGCCAAAACGGCATTTAAATGTAACTATAACTTCATATTTCAAATGTCCATACTCTGAATCCTGGCTGACAAGTCTGGAAACAGTCCCACTAGTAAACTATGTACATGTTTATATAAAATAGCATGTCAGCTAATGAAAACTAAATGACTTACTCATCCAAAATTGTATCCCCGACTGGATCAAGTCTCTCTTCAAAATACAAATGTTCATCGGAGTCCTGCTCTTCTTCTGTGGAAAATGTTAACTCTTCCTTAATATCCTGGAGTTTCATCGCCTGTGTATCATTACAAATGCACAGAAAAGTTGAGTTGTGTTGTGTTTACATTAAAAATCACCATCGGGGGCATGTACATTTGCGTTGATCGTCTCAGCACATTAGCGTATGAATGGTGCGCTCTGCTGGTGGGTGGGATCACATTAGAGATAATGAGATGAACCGGTAAAAACTGTACATCGCTTTGTTTCATACAGATTACATTGCAGGAGAATATTTGTTTTAAATTTGAATTGTTTTATTTAAAAGTAGACATTTTAAGTTTTCTTTAGACATATATTTCATGTTTGTGTGATAAGTGTTTGCAGAGTTTCAGTTCATTTTAGTGACGCATTTCTGAAATATGCTTGTGAACACAGACTGCTGAAAGCTCACCCTTTTTATTTTCTTTATTTTAAAAAAGCACAAGATTTTGTTGTTATTATGAGTGTACACAAATAAAAGTAGACCCTTTATAGTCTCTAATGATGTCTTACACTTATCTGTATACCCAAAAATGAGGGAGTATTTTAAATAGTTTCCGCTGTAATGATGAAAATATCCAGCAGGATGCGCCGGCTCGTCCATCGACCCCAGATGGTTAAGGAACCTGATAATCAAGTCGTGCTTACCAAGGTACTTGTCGTCCAATGCATCCTAGTGGGCTGTGATAGCAGCATCATATACCTTCAAGGTGAAGGTGGACATCCTACCCTCCAACCTCCCCGAACTGCGCATCTCTGCGAGTCTTCAGATCTGGAAGAGCACCAATTTGCGAACAGATGGCGCCAGGGAGGTGCTGTCGCGGGGAGCGTGAGATCCGAGAACCAGGTCCGAGTGGGCCAGTAAGGAGCCACTAAGGTGACCTGTTCCCCGTCCTCTCTGACCTTGCACAGCACCAGTGCAAGAAGACTCACTGGGGGAAATGCATACTTGCACAGCCCCTGGGGCCAGCTGTGTGCCAGCACATCTGTGCCAAGAGGGGCCTCCATTAGGGAGAACAAGAGCGGGCAGTGGGAGTTGTCTTGGGAGGTGAAGATATATATCTGTGCTGTCTGAACGGATCAAGAACTGCTTGCCCCGAATCACAAATGGCATTACTGGACCATGAGGGTGGCCATCTCCCGCCCGAGTGCTTGCGCTTTGACCTTCGTAGCTCTGAGAGCGAGGTTGGAGGCAGGGCGCAGTTCCTGCAGCACATCGGGATCGGGACTACCCAGGTGTAGATCTTTAAGTGCCTTGGCTTGGTAAACTTGCAGGAGAGCCATGGCATGCAGGGCGGAGGTGGCCTGTCCAGTGGCGCTGTAGGCCTTCGCAGTCAGTGACGATGTTGTACTACAGGCCTTGGAAGGGAATACCGACCGATCCCACCAGGTGGCGGCATTCTCGGGACACAAGTGGATTGCAACCGCCTTTTCCACCTGAGGGAACTCCGTGTATTCGTGGACCGCCCTACCATCCAGGGTAGTGAGAGTAGATGAGTGAGGAGGTCTGTTCCGGGCAGTAAAATGTTCCCTCCACGAACTCGTCGGCTCGTCATGCACTTCCGGGAAGAAAGGTACCGTGAGGGGGGGACGGAGATTTCAAGTCCAGCCTCGCGCTCACGGCAGCCTGGCAAAACATAGCGGACATCCTGGCTGCGAAGCGAGCCGCACTCATCCCGAGCTCGGACCGAAGCAAGCAAGCGTACTGGGGGACGGGTGGTTCGTGGGGTTTACCCAGCAAAACCGAGCCCGTTGTCATCCCCGAATCACCTTCAACGCCAGCTGGGTCGTCCTCAATCTGGTGGGAAGAAGGAATGACGCGGTGGGCGGCTGAAGTGTCTTTCGCTTGTGAGAAAAGAAAGCCGTGACCGCAATGTTGCACTGAGAACATGAACCATTCATAAAATGCTGCCTATGTGTGATCGCAGCCCAGACACACGAGGCTGCTTTTATGACTGTAAGAAGTAGAGAGAAATCAACCGCAACCAGGAACTACATAGAGGCGGAAGGGCATCTTGAAAAAGATGCATCCTGAAAAGGATGTTCAACGCCTGCTGTGTATTGCTCTTTTATGAGTGGAAACTCAAACTCTTTTAGAGGAAAACAACTCTTTTAGGAGGAGAAACACTCTTTCAGGCAATGAAAGTGCTGTCAAAGCACCCAGGGGCATGGAGAAAGCTACTGGAATGTGCCACAGATCCAACAGCAATGCTTATCGCCAGTAGAGGTGTGTGCAACAGTGGTGAACTCAGCTTTGCTGTTGCACAACCGCTCAGCTCCGAAGAAAAAATCTGTCTGACAGATGCTCGCCTGCTCCCCCTTCTGTCTGCCAATTTGACATTGGCCTTTTCTCAAGTTCAGAGGTATGAAAGGCTCTTTGAACAGACCCCTTGTGTCACTACAATCGACACAACGTCGAGTGAGTGACAGAGGGGGAACTAACAATAATTCAATGAATACTTGGAAACAACTGAGAAATGTACTTTTTACCTCATATAATGTTTTACTTGTATCTGGATTAGTCGTGCATGTATATTTAATAATTATACATAGTTGTTAAAAATGTCTTCATTCACAAAATGCTTCATCCACAACAGACAATTAGACAAAGAAATGTGTTATGCTGCAGTTTCCTTCAGGATCCAAGAACAATGTTTAATTTTTACAGGCAACATGAAGTGGAGTGGTTCTAAAAATTGACTGTGATAAAGCCTTTTAGCCTTTAGTTTCATGAAAAAATTATCTGAACAAAATTAAACAGTTAAAACTGATAACCACCATCTAAAAATATGGTATTCACTCCAGAACAACTGAAAATCACTTTGTTCTGGTTTTCGGTTAAATTCAAGTTAAGTTAAGTGTATTTATATGCAGATGAATAATGAGGGAACAGGGAACGGAAAAGATGGAGGGCAGTTGAGAGTTATCAAAAGTGTGCATACTGGAAAATGTTGTTCACGAAAAAGGGGAAAACTAAAAAGTCACTGAAACTGAACTGAAAGTGAGGGGAAAATACAGCCTGTGGATGATCAGGGACTGGGTCAGGAGGCCTGGAAGGCGGCCACAGGGAAGGGACTGGGTCAGGGGGCCTGGGAGGCGGCCTCAGGGCCAGGACAGGTTGAGTTCCAGGAAGAGGATCTAGAGGTGAAGCAGGCAGAGCCGCTGGAGTATCAGGTATTTGAGACTCAGGAGGAGGAGCCGTAGGTGCAGCGGGCAGAGCTGCTGGAGGATCAGGGATTTGAGACTCAGGAGGAGCCATAGGTGGAGCAGGGATTTGAGTTTCAACTGAAGTGGGCGCCGCTGGAACAGAAATCACAGGAGGAGCAGACGGAACTGCTGGAGGAGGAGTCTCTAGGGGAGCAGATGTGACCACAGGAGGAGGAGTCTCTAGGGGAGCAGATGTGACCACAGGAGGAGGAGTCTCTAGGGGAGCAGATGTGACCACAGGAGGAGTCTCTTGAGGAAACGGTGGAGCCATGGGAGGCTCGAGGAGTGGAGCCATTGGAGGCTTGATGAGGAAAGTCTCCAGTACCACTGAGACTGAGAGAAAGTGGTCTCCGCTGAAGGGAGCTCGGAGCCATAGTGCCCCACCCCAAAAATTTATCTAGGGCTGGAGCGGGCATGAAAGCTGGCTCTGGGACAGATGAGGCAGCAACACTGGCTCTGGAACTGACAAGGATTGCAACACTGGCTCGTTGACCGTGGCTTGGAGGCTTGGAGGAAGGAGCCGAGTGCAGAAGGTCAGTCCTTATGATTTCAGAGATAAAATCCTGAAGAGACAGAAAATCACAGTCCAAAGGGACCAGTCTCCTCACCGGTCATTGAGTTCCAACCAGAGAATAGTTCTGAGGGATCTCTCACACCAGTTCAATTGGGTAGCCATACTCCTGAATTTAAGCAAGTACTCAGCAGAAGTGGACCCTTGGGACAATCTCTCAATCAGTTCTGCTGGATCTATAATTTGGTTGGGTTCTTCTGTTACACTGATGGAAAGGACTAGAGGAGAGAGTGTGGATCCAAATGAAGAATATTTATAATGCTACTCTGAAGAAGAAGAAGAGACAATGATGAAAATAAAGTACTGGAGCAAAAGGGAAATCAACATCTTAATATCTTAAATGAAATCATACATATCAGCAGTATACTTGCTAATAACACTACGTGCAAGCATACGAACGAACAAACAAACAAGAACTGACAATGAGGGAAGGAAACCAGAGTGTATTTATACACAGATGAATAATGAGGGAACAGGGAACAGCTGTGGAAGATGGAGTTCATGAACAAGGGGACAATTAAACAATCACTGAAACTGAACTGAAGGTGAGGGAAAAACTCAAGGCAGTTTGTGACAAATAAGTTTTCCATTGTTCAAGAAGTTAAATAATTAGCACATACGATTTTCCCGCTTTAAGCATGGTGACATCATTAGTTGCACAAACACACATGGCACCGTGAGTGGCACGGAAACCTAAGCAGGGCTGCAAATGCTTAGCTCGCAAACCAGCTGTCTCCGCAAAAGATAGTTTGCGAGCAGCATATTTAGTAGTCTTCTCCTGGACAAGCACATCTGCTGAATGCATGTGACACAAAGAGACACAAGTTTTTGTTGTTAATTGACAAAAAACTCATACTGTATATAACCCGCGTTGTGTTCCCCATAATTTGCACCGTGTGAGTTTGTGAATTTGAACAGAAAAGCACAGGGGTCTTAAACCAGACCAACGCTGCTGTTCATTAGCACTTTTTAATGCAGAAATGCTGCAAAAGTAATAGATAAACATAACCTTCATGTCATTTGTGAGTGACCGATGTTGATTATTTGCAGCAAAACCTGATTGGAACATGCATTCTGTTCCATGCTGTGGAGTTTGACACACTTCTACCGGAATATCGGCCATGCCTATGCCACCAACACTGGTAAAGTGCACATTTTGAACAACGAGGAGACAGTTTGCTCACGTGTGAATTTTATTACCACAATTTTGAGTCAGTTTTGAAATGCAACCTTGTGAAAGAAGTGAACCAAGGAGAAAATGCAACACTGTAATTATTTTGGCCCGTTCAGGAACAAATCAAACTAACTACAGGCAGTAGTGTAGCCCAAAAATATTTGGTGGGTGCGCCATGAGAATTTAGCGATCGCATGATATCTGTAAAGTTTTTATTTATTTTATTTTACATGCGTAACATATGGAACGTTAGGAGGCCTTGTGGCTGAGAACAGATATTAAATTGTATATGGCAATTCAGGGGATTTTTTTTGTTATTAACATTTTTTTTTTATATCTATCGGAAGATCTAGCTGGTCTACCTCCTGCCGTCGTAGAAACGATCAACCAAGCCAGAGCCCCCTCTACCAGGCAACTTTACGCCCTGAAGTGGCGCTTGTTCGCAAATTGGTGCTCTTCCAGGGCTCTTAGTGTTGTGTCCTCGTGGGCACTGGCCAGAGGCATCTCCCTGGCAGACATATGTAGAGCAGCGGGTTGGGTGACACCTAATAACTTTGTGAGATTATACAATCTCAGGGTTGAGTCAGTACCGTCCCGTGATTTCTCAGGTCTGAGCCGGTAGAACTCGGTACATGTTGATGGACTGACCGGGTGGATCACTTGCCCCTAGCGTCCTTTCCCTCGGCTGAGGTAAAACTGTGCGCTTTCTCTCCCAGGAGATAACCCTCATTCGGATCCCTGGATGACTCCTCCCTTGCCCTGTGGGTCCGCAGTTCAGCGGAGGAATTCACCGACCCCATCCACTGTGGGTACTCAAATCTACCCTGTACTGGAATAGGTGCTCCACAGGTCGGGACTCCTGCGTGGACTCCTCCTGTGTGTATTTTCCATGGTACGGTCCCCTTACTAGTGGACCCGCGTCTCCCTTAGGCAGTTCCAGCTACCCTCCGGTCGCCGTGTTGCAACTCCCCCCTCTAGGATTCCGATGACTTTTATGGGGCACTGGGGAAGGGTATGTGAAGTCTGACATAGCTGGTCGCCTTTGCACGTAAAATACCTGCCCGCTCCTGTGTCAGCAGTACACGTACACGGCTCAGCGTATGGCGTGATTTAAATTGGACCCCTAGTGTCACTTCTTCGACACAACGTAGAAGTTAGCGACAGAAGGGGAACGTCTAGGTTACGTATGTAACCTCTGTTCCCTGATGGAGGGAACGAGACGTTGTGTCCTCCCGGCCATGTCGCTGAACCGAGCCACTGTGGTGGTCGGACCATTTCCGGCTCCTCAGAAAAATCCTGAATGAACTCAATGTCTTTCCCCGCTTTTATACCCGTATGTCCGGGGACGGGGTATGCAAATACTGTCTGCGAACTTCTCATTGGCCTAGTGACACTTCTTCGACACAATGTCTCGTTCCCTCCATCAGGGAACGGAGGTTACATACGTAACCTAGACGATATATATATATATATATATATATACTTAATTGCATTAAATGAATGCATTACATCAACAGCCCTAATTATCAAAGGAAAGCAGAAAATGCATTTTAAGGCACAGCTGCAGCATTGGGCACATCAAATGTGGAATTATAGGACTACTGCATTGAGCAGTTCTGCTCAGGAATGACCTTATCTCAGATTTTATTGAAAGCATAATTTTTGCTGCGAGTCATTCAGGGTCAAACTCAAACAGACTCCAAAAGCTCATTCATTCATTCATTCATTCACATGGGAGAAAGAAACAACACGGCTTATAACAATCACTAAATACTTTATAATTGGACATACCGAAACACAGGAATTCTTCACATTTAATTCTTGTTCAGACACGTTTTCATCTGAATGAGCACTTGGACTCTGTAAAAATATTTTCCAGTCTGACATACCATTTAATGGCTACTGTTCATTGATTCAAAGGGGACGGGAGAGCCGAGCATTCTTTCCGTCTAAGTGTTCTCACATTGCTGCTGACGTGTGGAGGCGAGGGAGTTCCGTGTCCACTGGCGTTTGATGAATGAGTGCATGGACAGAACTCACAGGTTGGAGATTCAGGGTACCTTTCTAACACTGCCATGTGGCCAACGGCCAAGACAGACAAGGAGCCGTGCAGTCTGGACCCTATACAGCAAACAGCAGTGCAATAACACACAGTACTGCTGCACAACTTGTTTTGAAACTTTCCTCTCACTCTCTGAACTGATTTCATCAGCAAAACAACATGCAAAAGCAGCAATCGAGAGCTCATGTTACAACAAGATCCATCAATGGATTAAAAGTTTCAATCTAAGTTATTACACAACATTAGAGGTCGACCGATAATGTATTTTGCCAATACGATAAATAAGGTGTTGGGAAAGCCTGATGACAGATTAATCAACAGATAGTCTATAAAATCAATTCAAAGAATAAAAAAAAATATGAATCTTTCCTTACTATGACGAGCACAGACATAGAGGCTACAAGTGTCCAAAATTAATTAAATCCCAGATGCAGTTTATTGTGAAGAAATGAAGATTGGGTGCATAATGTGGGACTTTTATTTATTAACAAGCCCGAAAAACACTGTGGACACTTATTTTGAAATGACAGACACTTGGCTCTGGTACAATGCCCAGTTTGTAAGTATTTATTGTATTATTTGCCAGATGAAGGTTTTTGTTTGTGTGTGTGTGTGTGTGTGTGTGTGTGTGTGTGTTTATCACTTTGTGGGGACCAAATGTCCCCATAAGGATAGTAAAACCCGAAATTTTTGACCTTGTGGGGACATTTTGTCGGTCCCCATGAGGAAAACAGCTTATAAATCATACTAAATTATGTTTTTTGAAAACGTAAAAATGCAGAAAGTTTTCTGTGAGGGTTAGGTTTAGGGGTAGGGTTAGGTTTAGGGGATAGAATATAAAGTTTGTACAGTATAAAAACCATTATGTCTATGGAAAGTCCCCATAAAACATGGAAACACAACATGTGTGTGTGTGTGTGTGTGTGTGTGTGTGTGTGTGTGTGTATGTGTGAGCGTGTATTTATCACTTTGTGGGGACCAAATGTCCCCATAAGGATAGTAAAACCCGAAATCTTTGACCTTGTGGGGACATTTTGTCGGTCCCCATGAGGAAAACAGCTTATAAATCATACTAAATGATGTTTTTTGAAAAGGTAAAAATGCAGAATGTTTTCTGTGAGGGTTAGGTTTAGGGGTAGGGTTAGGTTTAGGGGATAGAATATATAGTTTGTACAGTATAAAAACCATTATGTCTATGGAAAGTCCCCATAAAACATGGAAACACAACATGTGTGTGTGTGTGTGTGTGTGTGTGTGTGTGTGTGTGTGTGTGTGTGCATGCTGATGGGGCACGTTTTCGTATACTCATAATTTTCTTTGCATGCTATAACTTTAAGAACACTAATCAAAGTAAAAAAAAAATATTAATACAAATAAAAAAACAATCCCCATACACCTCTAGAGCCGTTTTTATACTCTAGAATGCAGATGTTCCAACTGTAGAATCTAACTAAAATGGCTACAGAGTAATAATGAAAATAATAATACAAAATATATATATATATTGACAGATTTTCAGTATAGCCAATAGTTTAAAAAATTAACTATTGGCAACAATTAACCAGTGAAACCAATACATGGGTGTAGCTCTTTATGACGTGCCGATTGATTAATAAAATGAATCACATATTGACTATAATTTTTATATTTATCAATTTAATAAATATAATGATTCAGATATTGAGACTGAATACATTCCATTATTGTGGCAGATGATTACGGCATAGATGACACAAAACAAAATGTGGCTTAAGAAGTCAATATAGTTGTTTTATTCCCATATCATTGGACAAAATCAGCCAACACTTGACAGCAATCCATCTTGCAATTTGTTGATCGATCTGTCCTGTTGCCACTGAACGCATTCTTTCATTCAATCTGCACATTTTTTATTACATTGTCGCAAACACTTTTGGAATGCCTCGGTTTGTCAAGAAGTAGTTGAAACTAGAGGTAGACCGCTATATCGGTTTTACAGATTAATCAGTGCCGATGGTTGACTTTTGGAACTAGCAGTTATCGGCAAAAACCTATGCCGATAGTTACCAATATTTTATTTTATCTGTGACCGGCCCAGGAGGATTCTGCAGTGAAACAGCGGCCTCTAGAGGTGAAATATCCCTCAATATCACTGACACCCTGTGGGATTTGCTTTTTCATCACTAGCAATATTCATTCATATTTTCATCCTCACTTAAATGCATTTTGTTTTTCATCTGATAATTAAGTGTTCTAAATTAAAGTGAGGGCATGCAAAGAAGAATGTGATTATGCAGAAATATGCCCCTTCAACACATACATCATGTCTCCAATTTAATTTCTTGTAGGCTAAATAATAATAAAATCCCTCATCTGTTAAAAATACTGTATATGCTATAAAAAGCATAATTTAATAAATACTTTAAATATTTCAAAGTAAGAGTCCACTGTGAATTTTGGGCTTGTTTAGTTAAAAGTCCCATATTATGCACCAGATCTTCTCTTTTTGTCCCTGGTTATAAATTGGGATTTTGTTTGCACAGTAAACTGCATCTGAGATTTAATTAATTATGGATTCTTGTAGCCTCTCTGTCTGTGCCCTTCATAAGTGCCCGTCTTGTTTGAGCGGCTCTCATTCTGTGGCTGCGCCACTTGTGAGTTTAATTGCAGCGCGCTGACTGCCCTCTACTGACAAGGCTCATGAAAACACAAAGTTAAAAGTATTAAAAGCTTGAATTGCTCCGAGTGTAGGAAAATAATACATACTTTTACCAGGGAATCTACATATGGGTCAAGAGGCATAATAAATTGTGTTTTTTAAAGAATACATTTTATAACGTTTCTCGCACTAAATTAACGTGACAAACAATAGCCCTAGCATCAATAAACATAATAGAATTTCGCAGACATACATATGTTCTGAGTGTATATGAGAGTATAAAAACAAGTGATTACAACATTGATCATGTTGATATAGAGTTATGAAAAACTTGAAGAACATAACGCATGTAACGCAGAACTGTCCTGACCGATTCAGTGAGTATGTGAATGCACTATTGCGGTGGCCATCTGGCACAAAATAACAAAGTAAACAATAGAAATGAGAAGAACTGTGGTGAATTATCCAAGAAGCTTGAACTTCCGATCTGCCAACAACCAAGAAAAACTGTGTCCAGGTGTATCTAGGAGAAATGGACTGTTTTGAAAGCAAAGGTGGTCAGATCAAATATTGAATTAGATTTTTTTTATGTTTACTGGACATTGTATGACAGTAAGTGATAAATGAAAACTATTTATGGCATTATATTTGAAGACATCCTCACTACGCAACATTTTTGTTGTAGGCCTACAAGTGCCTAAAACTATACTAACCTTTACATGTGGCTGCCTCCAAAGCAAATTTTATTGTATTCATCTCGTGTTTAGTGCTTTATAAGCAGTAAATATGCTTCTCATATCTGAAACTAGCATCTCAGCAAATGAGGCGTCCTTTTGCGCAAACCACTGCAACGCACATCAACGTGCTCCAGAGATAGAGCCAGAGCTCTGACACCGCACAGAGCGAAATTTGAGTGATTCGGTCGGGGTTCATTCAATATGGTGTGGCTGGTGGAGAACACAAAACTTACGTAACCCATTTGAATTATATGGAAGTCAAACCTCTCAAACTGCTAAACAGCCCCTACAATATAAACAGCACATGTAAAGAGACACACAGTGTGCCATGCATCAACATCAATTGCAAGGATTTTAAAATGCACATCATCATTCAAACTAAAGTGTTTTTGCTGCAGTAACACAAACTGGTAACTGGCATAAATCTATATTAAATCGATTAGGGCAAATCTATAAGACTTTTAGACATTTTTATTATTAATCATCATTCAGTCACATTGTAGTAATTCATGTATTTTTACATTCATGGAAAAAGGTGCAATGAAAGTGAATGGTGACCGAGTATAATCTACCTAACATCTCCTTTTGTGAGCCATGCATTTATTAACTGTGAAAGTTTTAGTTAAAGTTTTCCAAATGTATTAAGGCTATATGTTTTTCATAACAAATACTATAGTTTATTTGGTAACACTTTACAATAAGGTTCCAATTGTTACAGTAACATTAGTTAACAACATTAGTTTATATGAACTAACAATGAACAATACTTTTACAGCATTTATTAATCTTGGTTAATGTTAATTTCAACATATAATTGTGAAAAATCCAAAGTTATTTTAGTTAACATTACTTAACACTATGAACTGACATGAACTAACAATGAACAATTGTATTTTTATTAACAAACATTAACAAAGATGAATAAATGCTGTAAAAAATTAATTGTTAATAGTTTGTTCAAGATACCTAATGCATTAACATTATTGTGCTACCATTTATTTTTTTTAGAAAGACTATCTATCAACATTAGCCTAACCACATAATGTGGAACCATCCTGACCTGTGCTTATGGCCTCATTATTACAAATGGCAATGTAAAATAATGGAAGAACAATGGTAAATTGGTAAGAGTACAACTTATATAAAAGAGGTTGAAATCTGGACTTCTGTGGACAAATGGACAAGATGTTGTCAAATGTTCCTCCTGCTATAACTGGTCATGTTTGGCTTCAGATTTTCTAAGAGATGACTTTAATCATCAGGCCTGTGTCCTGCTCAACTGATATCATTCTTGTTCAAATAAACTGCCCAAACAAATGAATGCAGTTAAAGTCTCTATTTACTTTCATCACTTTTAGTAGGGTGGGAGATTTTGGCTAGTGTAAATCACTAGCCACAGTGACAGGTGAGCCAAAAAGTTAATGTCAAGCCCTGATTATAATGATCTTCTCCATCATTTGATCATAATTTGATGAATTACTGCTGATATATTCGATAGAAAATGTACACAAAGATCTCTTATTTATAAAATGCACGCTACCTTCATCTCTTGTTAAAAGTGTGATGTAAATTGCACAGAGCACTTTTTGTGAATGAAGTACAATCTATAGTTTACATAGAAAGGAGATGTGGTGTTTGCATAGAAAGAATGACGATGACTTAATTTAAATACTCAAGACACAGAACAATTTCAGCACTGATTGCACTGGTTAAACAAGATTGTGGGTGGTTAGTGATTTTTGCACTGAAATACCATGTGCAAAAGTGGTGCAACTGTTTTTTGAACACTGCATGTCTTCATGTTGAATACTCTTTCACTAATCTTTTGTAAAATGTTTTGCATGAAAAGTGTGCTTGTGTGATTTTTCATTAAAATATTTTACACTTGCTTTGATATTTTGCTATGTAATGCAAAGACATTCATACATTTTTAAGCCTATGTCTTCAAATCCTTTTTGGACCGCAGTGTATTTGAGTGGGCACATGAATGTGTGTTTACAAATGAGAGTGTGTTTGACAGAATCTCTTGAGAATAGCAATGCTTTATGGGGAGGTTTAGAGAGTATCCAATGATACAAGGCTGACTCACCACCAGTCCACCAACACACACACACACACACACACACACACACACACACACACACACACACACACACACACACACACACACTCACTTCAGCTGACCAGCACACTACTCAAACTGGAATGTGTAATGTAATCCCATGTGAGATTTGGACATAGATCTGATGTCTCCTCTGAGTTGGACCTCATCTTAATGAAGCTCTCTGGAGACCCTGGCCTAATTGTTTGAGCTTCAGAGGATCTCAGTGAAGACAGGTCTTTGGGGGTAGGACCACTTTCCCACAATCTCCTGCAGAGGACATTCAAGTCCAGCCAAGAAAAACAAGCTCCAGTGGAATTAATTGCATTGAATGTCAAAACAGAAGACTGACATCAGTGTATGTAAATTGCAACACTATTATGTGTTTGCAGCAGAGCCTGCAGAAGATGTGATGTTTGCAGGATCTGATGTACGTAAGTGTGACACATACAACTGAGAGTAAAACACACGTGGTGTAGATCATGTTTCATTAAAAACTCTCAATTCCATTGGTTAACCATGAATGGACATCATACTAAGAGGCAAAAAAGATCGTATGAGTAAAACTAAACAGAATACTTTTTTTTATGTGACACAAAAGTTTTATTTGACAGCATCTCTGATGTTCTGACTGCACTGTAAGTGTTCTGACCACATGAATAGATAGTTCACACAGATTCATCTAAAGGAAACATGAAAACTCAAGTTTCAGTGTTTAGGCATCATGATCCTTCAATAACAACACATGGCCTCATTCATGAAACACAAGCAGATCACATTACTGTGTAAATCCTTCATAAAACCATTTATGTCATTTTTTGGCATTGAACAACAGAATGATAGACAGCTAGAACAATAGCTACAATTATAGATAGAATGATACAATGACAGATGGATGGACGGATAGATAGATGGATGGAGAGATGCATGGAAAGACAGAAAGTCAGATGAACGGAGGGTGCATGGATGGAAGGATGGATGAAGTGATTGACAGATAGGCAGACAGAAAGACTGATGGATGGATGGATGGATGGATGGATGGATGAATGGATGTGTGGGTGTATGGATGGACGGACAGACAAAGGTAGATGGATGGAGAGATGTATGGAAAGCCAGAAAGTCAGATGAACGGATGGTGCATGGATGGACGGATGGATGAAGTGATGGACAGATAGACAGTCAGAAAGACTGATGGATGGACAGATGGATGGGTGGATGAATGGATGTGTGGGTGTATGGAGGGACGGACAGACAAAGGCAGATAGACAGATGGATGGATGGATGGGTGTGTGGGTGTATGGAGGGACGGACAGACAAAGGCAGATAGACAGATGGATGGATGGATGGATGGGTGTGTGGGTGTATGGATGGACGGACAGACAAAGGCAGATGGATAGATGGATGGATTGATGGGTGGATTGATGGAAAGTCAGATGAACGGATGGTGCATGGATGGACGGATGGATGAAGTGATGGACAGATAGACAGACAGAAAGACTGATGGTTGGACATGATGGATGGATGGATGGATGGGTGTATGGATGGACGGACAGACAAAGGCAGATAGACAGATGGATGGATGGATAGACATACAGAGAGAAAGACGATGGGTGGGTGGGTGGATGGATGGATAGAAAGATAGATTGAAGGACAGAAAGACAGATGGATGGGTGATTTTTTTATTTGTCCTTTATTTAACCAGGAAGGTACCATTGAGATACAATATCTCTTCTACCAGGGAGTCCTGGTCAAGATGGGCAGCATAAAAAAAAAACACACAGTAAACACAAAAAAAAAACATACTGGGATCAAAGACTAAAGAAAAGAAATAAAGCAATATTTACATTTATGCATTTGGCAGACGCTTTTATCCAAAGCGACTTCCAGTGCAATTATTACAGGGACAATCCCCCCAGAGCAACCTGGAGTTAAGTGCCTTACTCAAGGACACAATGGTGGTGGCTGTGGGGTTAGAACCTCTGACCTTCTGATTAACAGCCCTGTGCTTTAGCCACTACGCCACCACCACTCCAATATAGAACATAAACTAATGTTAAAAGCATTGACATTGTTCTATAGATAGATGAATAGATGGACAGACAGAAAGACGGATGGACAAATGGATGGATGGACAGATAGATGAATGGATGGAGAGCCGGACAGACAGAAAGATGGATTGGTGGATGGAAAGACAGAAAGATGGATGAATTGACAATATGATGAATGGATGGATGGATGTCCAGGTGGGTGGATGGATAGATAGATGATAGATGGATGGATGGACTGATGGATGGAATGACATAAAAAAAATATATATAAAAACTAGGGCTGTCAATCGATTACAAATTTTAATCGAATTAATTACATGGTGTCCCGATTAATAAACCGCGATTAATCGCATATACAAATATTTGCTGAGAAAGCCCCTCATATAACAATAATTCAATATATAATGATTATACATATTTATATCAATATATAATTATACATAGTTATCTTTAAATATAAAAAATTATATATATATATATATATATATATATATATACATATATATAATAATAAAAATATTCAGATAATTAAAATGCATTACATTCTTGTAGCAGAAAAGTTAATCATTGATAAGACAATACAAAAAGCGGCTTTAGAATACAATGTATTGTTTGCAATCCATTTAACAAGTGAATTTGTCAATCAGTTGGAGATTTATTATGAGGGCTTGTTTAACAGCCCGTCAATGTACACCTGCGTCAGACATGCTTGTGTAGCGTCTCGGGTGCATTGCATCATAAACATAAAATGTTTAGTTCACTGTTTCAAGTTAAATATAGTTTAATACTCAATCTTTAAACACATCTTGAGATCCCTTAGATCGGATTTGCGCTCCATCAAGTGTTTTGAACGTAAGAATGTAACTCATGTTTGTGTTGTGCTGCCTACTGAAGTGTTTACTTCACTGTATAAACTGTGTGTTGCTCATACAGCTACAATTTCACATACTGCCCTCTGGAGTAAACAGGTGGTACTACAAGCTTGCATTTCTCAGGAATCTTCCTTATTATGGTGCGATTAATTGCGTAAATTTTTTTAATGCGTTAAATCGACAGCCCTAATAAAAACGTATTGTTTTTAGAGAAGTCTAACAAAATGTAGTGGTGATTATGCTTAACTCTCCTATTCTGTTGTAGAGTATCCAGGTCAGGTTTGGGGAATGTACGACTAATATTAATGATCGTAATCAATGATTAATCATACGGTTTTGACTAGATAACAATACATACAAAAACGCCCCCAAAAGGGCTTATATAGTCCAAGAGCCTGCTTCAATATATATATAGATAATTAAACACAACGAATTATAATTAATTAGGAATATACATCACATGCAGACAGGCTATATTAATTTTAATAACACCTTAAGGGAATTGAACCGTATCACGTCCAACCAGTTCGTCCGCCGAACCACTTTGCTCGATACTCTTGATCAATTCTCCAGAAGGTTTATTCTTAGTATAAGCTTAATCAAAGCACGTTAACTTACTTTGATAATATCAGCTCGTAGCTTTAGATCGCACATTAAAGAGGCTTTGTTTTATGACCAACAAACACAGACAATCACGCGTATAATTGGGTTTAATACAAGGAACTAGGATATATCACTACACTTAACAAACAAACATTTAACATAGAATAAACATAAAATAAACAAAGTAGACACAGTAAGGGAAAATGAAGAATTATTAGAAGTATGGCAAACTTATTTCAACAATTAACCCTTTGGAGCCAGCACGGAAATTACACACTGTAACGCATTTGAATTTCAATGAAATAATACTTGCACAATGGACCTTTGTGTGTCTGAGCAAGACTGCGCTTATGTTGTGTCCTCGTGGCGTCCTTGAGATGGCTTTCTGTCGGTGTTTCCAGAGCGTGGGTGGTTCGCGGAAAGTTCGAAGCGTCTTAGCGGGTAACTGTTGAAGAGTCGACGGGTGTTCCGGAGAGTTGCAGAGCGTTCAGGGGAGTCCGAGGGAGGGGAAGAGAGAGAGTTGAAATGTTGTTCCAAAGGGGTCCAGAAGAACGGGGGAAGGATGCAGAAGAGAAGAGATGCCGGGGAAGCGAAGATGCAAAAGTTGAAATGTTCAGCAGAAGAGAGAGTGAGTCAAAGTTGGAGCTTGACTTTTAAGGCAGGGAGGTCACACCTCCTTTGGGAGAAGAGTTTGTTTCTTTGTTCTGCCAAGGCTCTTCATTTGCATACTTTACGCACATTTTTACTAGTTTAATATAACATCAGAAATACACAACATACAGGGATTAAACGTATTTCCTTAAAAATAAACTGAAAATGAAAGACACACATTCTGTTGCCAACTTTCCATGTGCCTTGCTCACATGGTACGGCACGAGGATTTGGAGTGTAGATTTGAGTCACATGGGCAAGGGGGTTTGTCAATAGCGCATTATACTTCACAGACTAGCTGGCGCTATTCCAGTGATTTAGATAAGATTTAACAGTGGGTTCATTGTATTCAGAATCCATGACTCCATGATTCCCCTTCATACTCTACAGTCCCCCTTTTCATCAGATGAAGTCCCTGTTGGAGACATCATCGGACGACAATCATCACAATGGTGGATGGCAGGTGAATCATGAGGGTTTTGTAGCCGGTGGTTATTCGGACGGAGGGCTCAATTCGTTGAGGTTCGAAGTGGTCTCTGTCGTGGTCCCCTCTTTCTGGGGGGTCCGTCGGAAACCTACAGACATGGCTTTCGTGAGCTTGGCTGTGGATGTTTGCATGTTGAGCCTCCTGTACAGGATGAAGGCCAGGCCTAGTGTCAGGAGGTGGCTGATTCCCATAGAGATACACAGCGCAGTGTCAGCTGCAGTCCAGGCTTGGACAACAGGTGAGGTGGTCAAGATGGGCATTCGAGACAAGGCTTGGAGGGCTGTGTCGATAGGAGCAATGTCAATTAACTGGGAGCCCCCTCTTTCGATCCACAGTTCTAGTCCTGGATCTAGGGTGAGGTTTTGATTCTGGAAAAAAGATGGGATTTCCAGTTCTGATTCGTACTCTTCACCTGGGAGATGGTATATTGCCAGGTCATCGAGGTGGAGGATGGCACCTTTCGGGACTTGAATCCACATGCTCTGGTTGGGCGGTGTCATGCTGGTCGTAGGTGAGGGTAGCTGTGTGCACCGGAGTGTTAACGAGCCACCTGTCGCCTACAATCTCTGCTTGTGTCTCGGTGACTTGAGTGCGAGGCTTGGCATCGGCGGGGCAGCGGGTATCGCTGCCCAGGTGTTGCAACCTGCAGATTCCGTCAGTGTTGTCTCTGAGGAAGGGTTTACTGGGGCAGAGGTAGTGAATGTCTTTGGTCAACGTGCACATGTGCAGATTTGGGGCCAGGTACAGCCCTGGGTCGCTGTCGTCGTAGGCCACCACGTCTGGGGTGTGGATCTTGATGTGCGTGTTACTTTTCCAAAACCCAATATTGACGATGTCCTTGAGCCGGAAGATTTGGCTTGACTCTATGATGGGTAAGTTCAGGAGAAAACCCACTTCCCTCTGCTCGGGGTCGACGTAGAGTGGGATGGCGCTACCCAGAGAGTAGGCAAGGTGTGTTTGTGACGGGTCAGTTGTCGTGGTGATGGCGGAAGCCAGCACGGTTTGTACAAGGCTTAAGGGTATCAGGTACGGTGGAATTCTACCCATGGCTAGGCTGTCAATGGAGGAGCTCACCTCCCGCAGCATGTCTGTCATCAGGGCTGTGACCAGCTGCGTTTGAGCAAAGTTGTTCTGGAAGACAGTAAACAGCTGTTTCATGGAGTTCACTGTCTGGTTCAGTAGAACGCTGTGAGTGTTGAGATTTACCACAGTTCCTCTCAAGGTCTTGCCGATGGTCTGCAGGGATGCACTTTGTGTGGTGAGTTGCTCTTTTAGCTGTGGTATCTCAGTCTGAATTTCGGCCACATGCCGCCTCATGGTGGCTAGGTTCACTGCGTTGACGCTAGACATACCAATGTTAAACAGAGTTCCGACGGCGGTGGCAGCTCCGAGCAAAGCTCCCAGGAACCGTTTGGAGCGGTGGTTGTGTCCACCTAACTCCACTTGTGTGACAGTCATTTTCTCAAGTTGGTTGAGCGTGTGCGTGACATCGGCCTCAGCGTGAGCGAGGGAGTCCTCTGTCCATCGGGCACCTGCCCAGCTGTATTGGGCTACCGCGCGGGGGTAGTGGGCCCAGTAGACGTTGCGGGGGTCGAGTCGAACGTACACTTTCTGGGTGTGGGTCCGGCAGTTGGTGATCAGGAGTCCCGGTTGTTCCCTCAGGACGATGCCTGATGCCTGACCGGGCGAGATGATGTCCGACTGCGGCTGACTTCTGGTTGACTGGAGGCACAGGATGGCGAACCACAGCAGCATCCTGGTAAAGGCAAAAGGGAGAGAGACAGTGGGTCAGCAAGGTAGTGCAGGACGGTCTTTCGACTCCTAGGATGGCAATCAGGTTAGTTTGCATTGGCCCCTCCCCGCTTTTCCCTGTCAGCAGCATGTCATTTTATTTGATTACGGTGGACCCATTTGAAAACCGGCTCTTTCTGTCTCCGGCTTAGTTGGATCCGGTACGCCACTGGGGAGAGTTTGTCAACGATCTCATGGGGTCCTGTCCAGTGGGGCAGTAATTTCTTTGACAGCCGATGGGAGGCCGTGCGGGATGGCTGAGTGAAGCTATAATACCAGACCCTGTCGCCCACGTCCAGTTCTTGGTGCGACGCTTTCTGATCATAGTATGCTTTCTGTCCTTCGGCACTCTTTTGATGCTGTTGTTGGGCAAAATCAAATGTTGCTTTCAGGTGCCGGTGTAGCTCGTCATTAGTTCGAAGGGAGACACGCGAGTCGAGTCCAGCGGGGTGGCTCTGAGAGCCATTAGCACCAGCGGGAGTTTTACATCCCAGTCCTTCTGATTGGCAAACACATACTTTTCAACATACTGACCACGGTTAGATTCGATCGTTCCACTTGGCCAGATGAGATTGGATGATGACTGACGTGTAGTTGAACTTGGACTCCCAGGAGTCTCCAGATCTGTTGCATAATCCCGGCCGTGAAGTGAGTGCCTCTGTCTGAGTTGACTCTCAGGGGCAGTCCGAACCTGGAGAAGATGTGGTTCATCAGGAGGTATGCCATGGTATGGGCAGTGTCGTTGGGTGCTGCAAGACACCCATTTTGTGAACTGGCACACGACTGTGAGGAAGTATTTGTTGCCCCTCATCGACCTGGGCAGAGGTCCTACCCAGTCGATTTGGAGGTCTGACCATGGGAATGTGACTCTTCTGCGTTGCAGTGGAGCTATGTGGTTTGGGATTGCCGGTTGAAACTGGCAGCAAACCAGGCATTCTCTGACATATTCTGTCACATGTTCCTGCATGCGGGGCCAGTATGCCACTTGCTTCAGTGTCTTATAAGTGGCTCTGGCGCCGTGGTGTCCGGCACATGGTGCGTCGTGGGCATAACTTAGCATGACCCCCCTTAGGCACTGTGGCACCACAAGCCTTGGCACCGTGATGTCATCAGGTGCATACCACAAAATGTTGTCTATCACACGCAGCATGTGCTTTATGTCATGCAGTCGTCTGAGGCACGGGTTGTCAGTGAGGTCAGACGGCGCTAGAGGGTGGTTGGTGGGGTCTGAGAGGTGGTTCAGGAAAGTCTGTATGGATGTGTCAGAGGCTTGCATGTCCACTATGTCGTTGTTGAAATCTGCGGAGCCAGCGTTAGAGGCTGTGAGGGTGGCACTGTTGCAGGAAAAGTTTGTTTGCTACGGGTTATCACTGCAACGTTCAAGGTGGGTGGGAGGGTTGAGGTGACCATAGGGTACCGTGTAGTGCGCCAGTCTTGGCAAGTGCATCGGTTTGGTCATTCAAGTCTTTGTCAAGGCCTGGTTGCCTTGAGTGTCCTTACACCTTCTTCCAGTAGACAATCATGTTGTGATTTCTTATGACGTCATCACCTTCTTGGAACAGGTGTTGGTGTTTGATAGGCTTGCCGTTCGAAGTTTTAAAGCCATTTTGTTTCCAGGTCAGAAGGTGGCATGTGAAACTGAGTCTGGCGTAGTTGGAGTCTGTGCAGATCAGGAGTTCTCTGATGTTATGGGTCGATGCGATTTGCAGAGTTATGAGAATGGCTGCAACCTCCGCATACTGTGATGACTGCGGGCCCAGCTTGAAGTGTTGTGGTGGGCACGGCAGGTCATTTACCCATAATACCCCTGCTCCTGCTTGACGAATGTCCTTTTGGTTGTAGGCACATCCATCGACATAGGCTGTGGGCATACCTTGGCACGCATTTTCTTCAAAGTACCTGTGACAGGTTAGTTGTTGTAGTTGGGGTTCTTCCACATCCACCGTTGCAGCTGGTGTGTTATCAGAGCAGCTCTGGCAGGCAGCCAGGCCGTTGTCTAGCATCGACTTGTGATTCTGCGCATATCGTGCCTCAACATTGCGCCCCTGGAGGGCCATTAACCACGTGGCTATGCGTGAATTGGTGACCACGCCATCTCGGATACGCTGGCTGTTGAGGAACATGACAGGCTGGTGGCAAGTCTCTATGATAACTTTCTGGGCTCCAATGTAGTTGGAGAATCTCTGGATGGCCCATACAGTGCAGAGCAGAGCTTTTTCACAGTCTGAGAATTTACTCTCGGGTGGAAGAAGTGTCTTGCTGGCATATGCGATTACTCTTTTGTCTTGGTCATGCCGTTGGTACAGGCCAGCACTGAGACAGTGGCTGGAGAAACCAGCTTCTAAGTAGAACTCTTTTTGTGGGTCCGGGTAGGCCAGGCACGGAGTGGTGCATAGGTGTCGTTTCAGCTCGTCCATGGCATGTTCTTGGACCTCTGTCCATCCAAATGGGCAGTCTTTTTTTAGAAGGGCAGTTAGAGGTTTTGCAATGTCTGAGTAGCTCTCGATGAACTGCCGCGAGTAATTGCACACCCCTAGAAAACTTCGCAGCTCTGAGATGTTGGTGGGTGGCTTGATGTTTTGAATGGCTTGAATACGGCTGGACTGTGGTTCGATGCCCTGTGATCCTATGAGTAGGCCCACATAGTTGACCTTGGTTTGGCACCACTGTCCTTTGTGGAGGGCGATCTTGGCGCCGGCAGTGGACAATTGGTTCAAAACATAGTCTATTTCTTTCGTGTGGTCAGCCACTGTTGTGCTTTCATGAGAATATCGTCTACGTAGATAAGATTGCCTCTTGTTCTGGCATCTGGGCATGCTTTGTTCAGGAAAATGTTGAACTCAGCAGGTGAGATGGCATAGCCGAACGGACACCTGTTGAAAGTGAATTGTAAGTAAGTAAGTAAAAGTTTATTTATATAGCACCTTTCACAGGTATAAGGCCACAAAGTGCTTCACAACTAAAACATTTATATCATAAAATACACACAATAAAAGCATATACAGTACATGATCATATCAACCCACAAGCAGCTAATTAAAAGCCTGAACAAATAAATGGGTCTTTAGTCTGCATTTGAAGGCATCAACAGAGTCAAGAGAGCGCATAGACGGTGGGAGGTCATTCCACAACCTAGAGGCAACAGCCTGAAAAGATCGGTCACCTCTAGTATGATAGCGAGTGCGTGGAACCATCAACAGGTTCTGATCCACAGACCTCAAAGCACGCACAGGAGTATAACGCTGAATCAAGTCACTAATATAGTCTGTGTGTAATTGTCTGTTGCCGAAGGTGAAAGCTAGCTTGTGCTGATCTTCTGGATGCACTGGTATGGTCCAGAATCCAGAGGCCACATCGAGTGTAGAGAGGATGGTGGCTCCTCTGATTCTGGGTATTTCCTGCTTCAGCTGAGTCATGGGCCATCGTGACAGTGGCACCTGTTGATTCAGTTTCCTGTAGTCAATGGTAGGTCACCACTTGCCGTTTGGTTTGAGGACGGGCCAGATGGGGGCAGAATAGGTGCTGTTGCATGGACGGATGACACCTTTTTCAAGCATGGATTCGATGATCTCTTGCACCGGTTCTTGTCGATCTGCATCATTATTAATTGCATCAGCGTCTTTTAGAATTTGCTGAACTTGAGACTCAAACCCTGGATACGGCACCTCTGTCGGTGTGTCGTCTGTCGTGTTGGCAGGCAGAGGTGCGGCAGTGTCCTCAATCTCGCAGGTAGGCTGGAGACTGTGTATACTGCAAGGTGTTGGTCCTTTGTCAGTTCTGTTCTGCATACCTGGTCTTTGTCCACTGGTATGACTGAAGTTATGGAGATGATCTTGAAGGGGGTTGTGAACACGGTGTAGTCTGTGTACCCTTCGGGTATCATTGAAGCTGGGATGGGCCCAATGATTGGTAATGTGAGTTCAAAGTCATGAAAGTCTTGGCTCACTAGCCATCCTGCCCGGTAGGCTTTTGGAATTGTGATGTCCATTGCCATGCAGTTGTTGCAGAGGATGTAAACAGCACGGGATGACACTTCAGTGAGGGGCATGGCTTCCAGCGTGAGTCCAAGTTCAACGCATTCGGGTGAAGGTTGAAAGAAACCCAGCGTGTGGTTAAGGGTTTGACCACAGCGCATGTTGAGCCGAACAGTGACCCCTTTGGTGTAGGCTGGTACTACAGTTTCCTGTTCGTTGACCAAGGTGCAGACCTCTGGAATGGTCTGGCCTGACCGGAGGTTCGCAGTGTTGGTTGGAATCACAGGAGGCTGTAAAGTCAGTGGGGCCCACACGACCTCATTAATAATGTCTACATGAGCGTTCAGGCGAATCAGAATGTCTGCTCCAATGTAGACATCATGGGGCAGTTCTGGAAGGACCAGGAAGTAGTGGGTCAGACATCGGTAGTTCCACTTCAAGTTCAAAGCGCAGATCCTTTTGGCAGTCACCATTGTTGATGGGCATGAGTTCAAAGGAAAACAGGTGCGCTTGCTGGCAGATGGAAGGTCCGGTGTGTCTTCAATGAAAGCATTGTATAGTGCGAGACTGATGGCGGAGTTTTCTGCCCATAGTGCAAGTATGATGTCAGTGGTAGTTACACCGTTCAAGTGCAGGTCAGCTGTGACCTTGGGGCAGAAGGAATCAAAGTCTTGGGTGAGCTGAAATGTGCAGAGTAGCGAACTTGAATCTCACTCTGGTGCTGATGCTGTGTCCCTGTGGCTGGCTGTGAGAGTTCCCGTGACCTCTGTGACCTGACAGTCTGGTTCAGGTGTTCGGGGTGGCTGAAGGGGGAGAGATTTGCACACTTGAGCCCAAATCTTCAGCTGTCTGAAGTCCAGCAGGGGCTCGAAGCGGTCTAGCAGATCTTTGCCGATGAGGAGGGGGTATGTGTCCATCGGTGAGATGTACACAGGGTGTACCACACTCATAGGACCAATTGTCAGGTGAATGGGAGCTACCTGTTCAAGCCGGACGTCATTTTGGCTGTATGACTGGACATTTAGCACGCAATTCTGAGATTTTAGAGTTCGATTTTGTCTCTTAGCTTCAAATTTGAGTCTTTCAAAAAGTTCAGCTGATATCAAAGTGAGGTCTGCTCCAGTGTCTACCAGGGCTTCGAGTCTCACCTCATGTTCCACAGTGATGGCGAGATAGAGTTTTCGTGCTACCCCCTTTTCGATCAGATTCCCCAGAAGTATTGGTGTTGGGGCTTGTGTGGTGATCGATAAGCAGTTAGGGTCGGTCTCGGGTGACTCGGTGCAGAGACACACAACCAAAACAGCACTTTCTGGTATCTTAGGGGCTTGGTCACTGGTGTGACGGATTGGGTTGTCCGCTGCAGGATGTGTGGTTGTCAACTGCAGTGAGTGGGTGTCGCTGTCACTTGGTGATGTGATAGCTGGTTCGGTAGTCTGTGTCTGAAGAGCGGTGCTCTTGGTGCTTGGTTCAGTAGGAGGGCAGTCAGGAAGGGTGTTGGTTTCAGGCCTTACACTTAGTCATGAGGAGCCTGACCTGTCCTCTTTGTCTTCCTTGTGAGGTTTCTTATGGAGAAGCTCTTTCAGGATTTTCAAGAGCTCTGCGGTCTCTGACGTGGCCTCACTGTTTTTCTTTGAGGGAGGCTCAGACTTGGACTTGGCTGGGGCATGCCGGAAGGGTTTCCGCTGCGGGCTGTCTGGGCTGGACGTTCTAGTCGATGGGGTTCGGCTCTTTCTGGGCCGTCGGCTGGCTTCCCACGTGGCTCCACCCTTTTGGTTGTGGGGGGGCCGTGGGCTGCCGTAGGATCTTTCAAAGCGCCCGCTCTGGTGCTTAGGACGAGCACCATCACGGCTGCACTGCCCTCTGCTGGCTTGCAACGGTCTTGACTCGTTGTTAAGAGTTGTGTTACTGTGGTGCTGTTGGGCACCCTCTAGTGCCAGCTCTGTGCGCTGATCAGTGACAGGGCAAATGGATGGAATTTTTACAGTCTTTTCAGAAGCAATTTTCTGCATGATGAAAGCTTTATGGGCCAAGTCTAGCAGTTGTTGGGTAGTCATGATGTGAGGACGGGCCAGGACCCCTAAGTGATGGCTCACTGTGGGATGCAGATTTCGGAGAACCAAGGTTCTGAAGTTGACATCTTCTTCCATGCCCGGTTCATTTCGTGCTCCGAAGTAGGCTCGTCGGATTCGTCCGTAGTAGGCCTGTGGCGTTTCTCGCCGAGCCTGCTTGAGGTTCATGGTGGTGATGAGTCCTTGATCAGTTTCTGGATCAGAGAATTCTCTGATGAAAGCCTGCCGCAGCTGTTGGTAGTCTGTTTTGACAGTCTCTGGTTGACGGTCTAGGAAGCTGCATACGTCACGGCTAGACGTAATTCTGAGCAGGTACAATCTGTCCCACGTGGTCACGTGGGGAACAGTGTGCAAGTGAAAGTCAATGTCTTGCAGGTAGGCGTGCACATCGTGGCCTCCTGCAGGGTTTGGGGTGAAAGTAGGGATGTTTCTGGCCAGCTTGTCAAGTTCTTTGGGAGGCATGCCGTGGTTAGTGACCAGGCTTTTGTGGGCGGGCTCCCACCCTTTTGTTGCTGACGGGGGTTCTTGGAGGCCGGCTGGTGACATGTTGAACAGTGGGCTTTCACCCCCCTTTTCAGCTCTGAGCTCTTGGCTGAAAAGCTTGGGCCCACTGGTCAGGGAAAACTCTGTGGTGTGCGTTTCCCTTTTCTGTTCACTTTGCAGTCTATAAGAATGTTTCAGTTCTCTGTGAACAGTGTCAAGTTCATATTTGAGATGGTCTCGGTGCTGAATAAGTTCATGGATTTCAGCTCGGGCCGTGTTCAGGTGCTTTTCACAGGCTCTGGATTTAGCATCTCTGTCTTTTAGTGCAGTCTCTGCTCTTGCAAGGAGAGACTCGCCTTGTCGCAGCTTTTCGTCGAGTTCGTCTCTGGCTTTTCTCTCCGACTGTTCTCTTTGGTCTGTATCTAGGAGAAGATTTTCCAGGGCATTTCAAAGTCTCTCTACTTCCTTTTTCTGTTCTGGGTCCGTTTCATCCTCTTCCTTTCGCTGTTCCTCAGTCTCGAGGCATAGCTGATCTAGATGACTCTGAGTTTTGGCTTGGTTCCTACGGGCCTCCTCCGCTTGGAGTTTTAGCGCTGCGGCCTCCTGCTCCAGGTCGAGGTTGCTTTCCTCACTTATCCGTGCCTGGGCGACGAGATTGTGGGCAAGACTTCCGATGATCTTGGTCCATTCTTTGTGGTTGTAGCTCTGTGTTGGATCGTGGGCCATCAGGCTGTCCAATTCGGCGTCCAGTTGCTCTCGACCTAGGGGCTGTAGGTCCCTGTCGTCCTTGGGTAGGACGGTGTCCATCATTGCGCTCAGCCAGGTCTCGAGGTGATCCCAGTGGGCTGCGGGACTGGACGAATGGGACATACTGGCTTACTGTAGGCGAGAGAAAAACAGCACACACAAAGAGGCCAATGCAAGTACGCGTAGGGTTAGCGAGCTACAATGAGGTGGCTATTGTCAGCCGTAATTTTGACTAACTGGGGTAGACAGTTAGACAGTTAGGTGGGCCGAATTTTGCGGGTCAGTGCAGGTCTAAATAAAGGATTTGACAAGGCGGCAGCCCACAAGGGTCATCTGATGATGCGGGCTGCCTGTTTGTCTCTTTATTCAGTGTTCCTTGATGGCTCTTGTAGGCTCTGTCTTAATGTGAACTGGAAGTACACACTACGACAGAACAGAACAGCAGAATAAAGTAGAACACAATTAATGTTAGGAATAGATAGGCAGGAGAAAAAGGGCCTAAGTCTACCACCACTGCTAGGGTTTATGATAGGACCAACAGGGTGGGGCGCTATCGAGGTATAAACCCTAGGAAGATGGTGTGGCTTAGGGGAGAGAAAGAAAGGAAATGGGCCAAATGCTTAAATGACCGGGTGAATGTCTACTATTATGTGGCCTATACTGGTGGATGGATTTTATCTTCTTTTAGTTTGCCTGGGGTGAATCGATGTCACTCTGCTGGGGACCAGCGAGTGGTCAATCTTTCCAACGGTTCCAAACACTTGACCGCAGTGTCCCCGGGCCCTCTGCTACTATCACGGTGCGCCCTCTCAAACAACTTGACTTTAAACACAACCGGCAACACCAAGGTGTCAACTGTCAGACGGCACGACAAGATTGGATTTTCCCTAGAACCCTCGTAAGAGTGGCCCCTCTTCAGGCCCTGGTTTAGGTAATTATTCCAAACTTGCCTTGTGTGTCGACTGACGGGGTTGACTTTCCTTTGGAGTGCCCAATTGCTGATGTCGTTGCGTGCCGCACCAATGAAAAGAGACAGAAGAGTCCGAGATTCACATACGGCCAGCGTCGGTAACGCCGGTTGGATAAACCAGCTTGCTGGGAACCAACCAGAGATGACTGTCGAATCACCACAGCACACTAGGGAATTCTACATACAAATACAGAACATGATTTAGCAAGTGAAAGTCCTAAAGTGAATTAAGGCTTTCTTGTTTAACCCAAATTGAGTAATTATGTGTGTAGAAATAACAGGCAAAAGCTTTACCAAATAATGATAAATAAAGAAGTTTGATACTGATGTTAATTATCAAAACAATCCAACCACAAGAAAAGACAGAAGTAAACAAGGCGGGATGAACAGACAAACTTAATTTAAATTAAATTTAAACCTGTTAAACTCAATTTAAATAAGCGTGAAAAGAGATGTCAAGTAACATCTAAGATAGTAAGGATACAGTCGTAATAAAGTATCAAAGAGGGAAAAAAAATAATAATATTAATAATAATTAATAATAATTAATAACATTAATTAATAATAATTGAAATGAGAAACTTAATTCAAATTTACATTCGAAATTTGTTTGTTTCAAACCAAATTTGAATAAGTGCAAGAAAAGTTAGAGATCAGAATTATATTCGATGATAATCACGATTGCCGTAAGACATCAGTGATAGCATCTGAAATAAAACCAACTGGAAATTAACCACTTCAAAACAGAACGCAAGGAGGAAGGAAGTGATAAACCGACTTAGCAGGGGAGGCCCCAAAGGGGGCACGTTTCCTCTAAGTGGGCATTAGTCACTGGACTGAGACTTAACTTTAAATATAAATTCAAATCTTGTTTGAACCCAATTAAGTGTAACAGTCGGAGGTAGAAGAATTGTTTAACATCCAATAATATTAGCACAAGCAAAGCTTGTAAATGCCAATATGTATTGACAGTTAAACCACCCTTTCAATATTCACAGGGAGAAAGAATTTGAGAAAAGAAATGACCTACAATGAATGTCCACACGATGGCATACTTGTGCTCGCGCAAAATGACATCATGGGGTGAGAGTAATTGGCGAAATTAAATTAAATAAATATATATGACCTGTCTGCTAATGTCCACACGATGGCGTACTTGCGCACGCGCAAGATGACGTCATGGGGTGGGAGTAACTTGAGAACTAATCAAGCACTTACAGGCTGCCCTCTAGTGTTTGTCTGCGGAATAACATTCCGTGTGATTTCAAATCCGAGAGAGAATTCTCACGCTTGGATTTTCTGCAAAATCACAATTATTCAATTGAAACCTCGGCGGGTCTGTTTTTTTCTTTTTGGTGCTATACTCCACACAAACGGCGTGGCAGATTTTTTTCCTGCACTACGAGTAAATGTGGACAACAGGAATTGTACGTCTGTTATTCGGCTCCCATACACATCAGAAATATAGCACTTATTCAAAATGTATTAGGTTTTCGATTGATTAGCTACGTCAATGTAAACCAGGAGTTAATTTTATAACGATTATAATCTCAGGCCTTACTAAGCTGAGAAAAGGAGCATCGTTTAACCCAATCTTTTTATCACCCTGAAAGAAGAGCTTCGTTCTGAACAGGGGATTTATAATATTAATTGTAATATTAAAATATAGCGCGTCTTTACAGAAGCAATTTTAATATTATGAACTGCAGTTTTCTTTATCACTCAACAGTGGCAACAAATGTTTAGACATTATTTAGCAACTTGTTAATCGTGTTGAACTGGGACGGGCTTTTTGTGCCTTTCAGTTCGGCGCGCTCGCGTACAAAATTAACAACCAAAATACACAAAATTGACAATGCATTCGTTCACAAAACAAAGCTTAAAATGTGCCCGCATTAATCTCCACCATTATGTAGAGTATCCAGGTCAGGTTTTGGGAATGTACGACTAATATTAATGATCGTAATCAATGATTAATCATACGGTTTTGACTAGATAACAATACATACAAAAACGCCCCAAAAAGGGCTTATATAGTCCAAGAGCCTGCTTCAATATATATATAGATAATTAAACACAACGAATTATAATTAATTAGGAATATACATCACATGCAGACAGGCTATATTAATTTTAATAACACCTTAAGGGAATTGAACCGTATCGCGTCCAACCAGTTCGTCCGCCGAACCACTTTGCTCGATACTCCTGATCAATTCTCCAGAAGGTTTATTCTTAGTATAAGCATTACTTAATCAAAGCACGTTAACTTACTTTGATAATATCAGCTCGTAACTTTAGATCGCACATTAAAGAGGCTTTGTTTTATGACCAACAAACACAGACAATCACGCGTATAATTGGGTTTAATACAAGGAACTAGGATATATCACTACACTTAACAAACAAACATTTAACATAGAATAAACATAAAATAAACAAAGTAGACACAGTAAGGGAAAATGAAGAATTATTAGAAGTATGGCAAACTTATTTCAACAATTAACCCTTTGGAGCCAGCACGGAAATTACACACTGTAACGCATTTGAATTTCAATGAAATAATACTTGCACAATGGACCTTTGTGTGTCTGAGCAAGACTGCGCTTATGACGTGGCCTCGTGGCGTCCTTGAGATGGCTTTCTGTCGGTGTTTCCAGAGCGTGGGTGGTTCGCGGAAAGTTCGAAGCGTCTTAGCGGGTAACTGTTGAAGAGTCGACGGGTGTTCCGGAAAGTTGCAGAGCGTTCAGGGGAGTCCGAGGGAGGGGAAGAGAGAGAGTTGAAATGTTGTTCCAAAGGGGTCCAGAAGAACGGGGGAAGGGTGCAGAAGAGAAGAGATGCCGGGGAAGCGAAGATGCAAATGAGTTGAAATGTTCAGCAGAAGAGAGAGTGAGTCAAAGTTGGAGCTTGACTTTTAAGGCAGGGAGGTCACATCTCCTTTGGGAGAAGTGACCCAATGAGACCCCTCCGTTTTGGGCGCGAGTTTGTTTCTTTGTTCTGCCAAGGCTCTTCATTTGCATACTTTACGACAGAGTCCTGGATGTGGTTTGAATCACTCAAACGATGGTAACACATAGCAGAATACGTTTTAATGTGACCATATATATATATTCAGCTAGGGCAAGTCGTAAGGTTTAATTTGATACCAAGAAACGTGTATTTAGTACACTTAAAAGTGGATATACATTTTAAGACCCTTATTTAAAGCTCCAGAGTTTAACTAACACAACTAAACAAATTTTTACTAGTTTAATATAACATCAGAAATACACAACATACAGGGATTAAACGTATTTCCTTAAAAATAAACCCTTCTAGGTTTTAAAATGAAAGACACACATTCTGTTGCCAACTTTCCACGTGCCTTGCTCACATGGTACGGCACGAGGATTTGGAGTGTAGATTTGAGTCACATGGGCAAGGGGGTTTGTCAATAGCGCATTATACTTCACAGACTAGCTGGCGCTATTCCAGTGATTTAGATAAGATTTAACAGTGGGTTCATTGTATTCAGAATCCATGACTCCATGATTCCCCTTCATACTCTACATTGTTAAATAATACTTTACTGCGTTACCACTTACTTTACTGTTTGTGGTCATTTTAGAACGGAAACAGTTTTTTTTCTTTTTTGTTAGAGAAATTATAACATTTCTTCTTCCTTAAAGTAAAAACAATAAAATTCTGCCCTTCTTTTAGATTTTTTACATCAATCACTTTTATGTAAACCGTGAACAGTAAAGGTGTCGCTTTTTTACAACCGCTTAGACTTATCGTATCAAGTCCACTTTTTGTGTGTTCAGATGGGGCATAAATGGTTACATATTATTAGATTTGTCTTAAGAATTGTCTTACGTATGTTTATATATTTTTACCAAAAATAAGACAAAAAATACTCTGTAAGAATATTTTTACAGTAAATATTTTACATGCAAATAGTTACAAAAAACAGCAAGTTGAAAAAAGACTTTTACAATTTCTGAAGATGATGTGAATGGTGCTTGCCCGAGCAAAACAAGGTTTTTCTGGGTGGTTACCAGGGTGTGAAAATTGGCCCCACTGTTTTTAAAATTAACTTTAAAACATCCATAGGACTACTGCAAATCTGGAGTGGAATTGTTTTTAAGAGAATATGGGGAGTGATATGGGGGAATTGAAGGGGTACCCGGTTTATGCACAGGACACCACTGTTTTCAGTTGTGTTCTAGCTTAATTCCTATAGTTTAATTTAGGTGCATCCCAATCTGCACACTTCTGCAGTATTCTACACCATTTTGTAGAGTAAGTATTGCGAGTAATATGTTAACCCTGAAAATGAAACAAAAAGAAGTATACTACAAGTTCCCGGATGATGCACTTCTTCAACTGAAATTATGGAGTGTTGAATGTTGGACACTTCATGCGCTTAGTGCTCGCGGCTTGCCGTACTTAGCGGAAGGGGCGGAGTTACCAGGCTGCATTGTTGGCCTGACAAAAACAATTGTAAATAATGCAGAATGTCGTGACTAGTGAAACTTCTGTGACAACAACAAGATACAAATATAAGTTAAATGCTTTACATTGTTAGAGATACAAATGTTGAACTGATGTTGGCTAATGTGCTAATGCTAGCGGCAACACATCACACGCGTTTGAAATGCCAAACCCATCCTCTGTTAAACGGCAAATTCTTCTGTGTAGTAAAACATTTTAACATTTTGCATTTGGGACAATACTACACTTCTTTAATACTAGAGTAAAAGTACAGATAACTGTATGGAAATTGACTCTGAACAAGTGTTACCAGGTGGCGTGAGCGGCTGTGGTTCAGCAGTTGTCTGGATTGCAGTCTCTGCTGCTGCAGCTGTTGAATGGCAAACTGCTGCTGGTAGCTGCCTGCATTCGATTATTTCTTCTGCTGAACAGATGGAACACTGGCTGGATCTCCATCACATACTGACTTTGGTTCACTCACAGCCCTCCCACTGCAGAGTACAGACAGAATCAACTGTCAACAGCAGAGAACAAGCAAAGAAACAGCAATTCTGTGTGCCAGCAGCCTTGTTACGAACAAGAGGAGAGCAGATTGCTGCTGCCGTAAAAACATATTACTTATAAGATCATCACGTCATGGCTCATAAACTGCCTGGCTGTCTTCTTAAGGTGCGGCCACATTTACCGTCACACGGCAAAATACAGTTGTCTCAATGGGAATCCAGGTTTTGTGAATTTACAAGCGAATTTGCCATGTTGACCAGTAGGATGTTGCTTGGGTTGGCAGTGTGAATGTGTGGATGGTGCTTCGTACAGTAAATATTCATAATGAACTAGGATATCATTTTAGAGGCAAATTTTTTTACTTTACTCTCACTGAGTATATATTGCAGCATTAAAAAGAGGCTGCTTGGCTATTCATTTTTTGCTGGTTTCACACACGCTCAACATTGGCCTGTGCCTTCTTCGCCCACAGAACTTTGCTGTGCAAAGATAAATGTAACCATGCACGAAAGGCCTCTTCACACCAAGCCCGCTTTTTCGGTGTAAAAGTTAGTTCTGAATGATCTTTTGTATAGGAACAGTGCATTCTTTTGGCGCTTTTCACATCGGGTCCGACAAATCGTCTGCTGACAATCAGAGGGTTTTTTTGTATGGAGAGAAGTCCGATATTTTTCCCTTCGGATTGCGATTAACAATGACTGATCAATGATATATAAGCTTTTTGTCATTTTGTCATCCAGCACGTTGGTGGCGCTAATCAACTGGCAAACACAGGTGCTGGTCTTCTCGTCTCATGCAAAAAACTCTGAATTCAGTACAAATATGCAGTACATAAACAACATAGAAGCTGCAAATACATCTTCATTTTCTAATATTTCTAAAATGTTTTGTGTTAATGTACATTATTTAAAATGAATCACTGTGCCTGTTAGATTATCCTAGCATGTAAAATAACAGTGAGGTTCGGCAATTAGTTTGGAATAACCTCAACCTAAAATATCACCTAAACAGATTCTTTACATTCAATAATTTACTACAAGTGAAGCCAAACGAATTGCGATTTTATTTGCAAGTATTCCTGCAATGGTGTTCTTTTTCTCACCACATACAAGAAACCCATACAATTCACTACAATTATAAAATAAATGAATGACGAAAATATTGTAAGTCATTGCGTTATGCAGCAGCGCTCATAATTGATCTCACTCATCTAAAAAACACAGATATTATATCCCTTCAAAAGCATTAAACACATGGAAAGAACAAAATGAAACAGTTACACCAAATTAGTTAACTAAATGCCTTAACAGTGATACAAATATTAACTGTATGCATTGACAGGTCCGAGCAGGAAAACATAATAAGCAACAGCTTCGCCTACTGTACAGGGGTGAAATTGTTTTTCACTTTATTTGTTGCAGTCTCAGTGTGAATAGACCTTTAAGCAGCATCCTAGGCAAGGCAAGGCAAGTTTATTTATATAGCACATTTCATACACAATGGTAATTCAAAGTGCTTTACATAGAAGAGATTAAAATAAGAATAAAAAAATAAGAATAATTGAAACAGTTTAGAATAAAATAAAATAAAATACAGTACAAACAGTCGGACACACAGTGGCACAGTGCTCATTCAGTAAATGATGTGTTTTGAGTCTGGATTTGAATGTGACTAATGTAGGAGCACATCTGATCTCTTCTGGAAGCTGGTTCCAGCTGCGGCTGGCATAATAGCTAAAAGCAGACTCTCCTTGCTTAGAGTGAACCCTTGGTATTTCTAGCTGATGTGATCCTAATGATCTGAGTGATCTGTTGGGTTTATATTCAGTGAGCATATCTGCAATATATTGAGGTCCTAGCCCATTGAGTGATTTATATACCAGTAATAATACTTTAAAATCAATCCTAAATGTAACTGGGAGCCAGTGTATAGACCTGAGGACTGGTGTGATATGTTCATATTTTCTGGTTCTGCTCAGAATCCTGGCAGCAGCGTTCTGAATGAGCTGCAACTGTCTTATGGTCTTTTTGGGAAGGCCAGTGAGGAGTCCATTACAATAATCCATCCTGCTGGTGATGAAAGCACGCACAAGTTTCTCTAGGTCTTGACTGGAAACAAAGCATCTAATTCTTGCAATATTTTTCAGATGATAGTATGCTGATTTAGTTATTGCTTTGACATGACTACTGAAACTGAGGTCTGACTCTAGAGACACACCAAGATTCCTGACTTGATTTTTAGTTGTTTGACCCCTAGCGTCAAGGTATGCATTCACCTTGAGAACGTCATCTTTGTTTCCAAACACAATGACTTCAGTTTTGTCTTTGTTTAACTGAAGAAAGTTTTAATTCATCAATGCATTGGCACAGGGAGTCAATGGGGCTGTAATCGTTAGGAGATAGGGCTAAGTAGATCTGTGTGTCGTCTGCATAGCTGTGGTAAGCAATTTGGTTCTTTCTCATTATTTGGCTCATTGGGAGCATATACAGGTTGAACAGGAGTGGCGCAAGAATTGAGCCTTGAGGGACTCCGCATGTCATGGACGTCCACTCAGACTTATGGTCTCCTATACTCACATAATAACCTCTCCTTCTAAGTATGACCTGAACCATTTTAGGACCATCCCAGAAAGCCCCACCCAGTTTTCCAGCCTGTCAAGAAGTATGTTGTGATCGACAGTGTCAAATTCAGCACTGAGGTCGAGTAGTACCAGTACTGATAATTTTCCTGTATCAGTATTTAAGCGAATATCGTTTATTATCTTTATGAGCGCTGTCTCTGTGCTGTGATGCGATCGGAAACCGGATTGAAAATTGTCAAAGTATCCATTTCAAGAATTTGTTCAGCTGATTGAAGACAACTTTTTCAATGATCTTGCCTATGAAAGGAAGATTTGAGATCGTTCTATAGTTGCTTAATATGGTCTTATCCAGATTGCTCTTTTTCAAGAGGGGCTTGACAACTGCAGTTTTCAGGGAGTTTGGAAAACTCCCAGAGAGAAGTGAAGAGTTTATCACTTCTAGGAGATCTGCTTCTAAACAGTTGACCACACTTTTGAAAAAAGATGTGGGAAGTTCATCAAGGGCGCAGGTTGATGTTTTAATCAATTGCCATCAATTTCTTTGAAATCAGACATAGTAACTACTTTCTCAGGTTGTGGTTTGATTTGTCTGACCCCAGCACAACTCAAGGATGTGCTGATCACCTTTCTGATATTATTCATTTTTTTCAGAGAAGAAAGAAGCAAACTCACTGCACTTGCTGTCTGAAAGCATTTCACTAGGAATCTGGCTTGGGGGGTTTGTCAGTCTCTCTACAGTCGCAAAAAGAGTGCGTGTGTTGTTTAAGTTGCTGTTTATAATATTCGAGAAGAAAGTCTGTCTAGCTTTGCCTAGTTCCATATTAAAAGCATGGATGCTGTCTTTGTAGAGGTTATAATGGACTACAAGTTTTGTCTTCCCCCACATGCGCTCTGCTTTTCTGCATTGTCTTTTCATATTTTGCACTGCTGTTGAGTTTCTCCAAGGTGCCTTTTGTCTGCCATTCTTCTTCCTGACTTTCACAGGAGCAATATCATCAATTACACTTTTAACTTTTGAGTTAAAGAATCAAGGAGAAAATCAACAGAGTCAGCAGATATACTTGGTGTTAAAGATATAGCCTTCATAAATATTATACTAGTGTTCTCATTTAAGCATCTCTTCTTGACAGACACAGATCTAGCTTCAATGGCAGGAGAGATTAATATATCAAAGAAAATACAGAATTGATCAGACAGTGCTACATCCTTAATAACAATCGATGAAATGTTTAGACCCTTACTGATAAGTAAATCTAGAGTGTGTCCATGATTGTGTGTGGGTCCATGTACATGCTGAGTCGGATCAAAAGTTTTTAAAACAGTTTTGATTTCTTTTGTCATATTGGTTTCTGCATTATCTATGTGAATGTTAAAGTCTCCAGCAATGGCAAAACAGTCAAACTCTGAGGTAATTGTTGATAACAGTTCAGTAAAGTCCTCAGCGAAGGCTGGAGAGTATTTTGGAGGCCTGTAAATAATGATAAGTAAAATGCGTGGAGCACCTTTTAACACACTACCCAGATATTCGAAAGACGGGTAATTCCCAAATGATATTTGCTTACATTGATAGACATCTTTAAAGAGAGCAGCTAAACCCCCACCTCTCCTACCTTCTCTGCAGACACTCAAATAAGTAAAGTTAGGAGGGGATGTTTCATTAAGGACTGTTGCACTACAGCTGTCTTCTAGCCAAGTTTCATTTAGAAACATAAAATCCAGGTTGTATGTGCTTATTAAGTGATTGACTAGAAGTGATATATTTTTAAGTGAGTGGATGTTTAAAAGTGCTAACTTAACAGTTTTTGTCCCCACAGCAATCTTAGTTTGGCGTGTAATAGGCACCAGATTAGATGGGTTTGCTGTACGGCTTTTGAAGGCCTTAGACTTTCTATGATGTAATCGAACAGCAATAGAGAAAGATACAGGCATCCTAAATGAAATACAGTAAGTGACTCATTTGGAATGCTTTACATTGACAGTGTGTGTTGTTGTTTTTTTATTAGACTGACCTCTTTTTTATAGTTTCTTTCAATATTGAAAAAAGAATAAGTACATTTCAACATTCATCCACCATCTTGGATGGATTACTTAAAATTGTCGCAATGCATTTGCTTCTTCTGTTAAGGAATTTTTATTGATTCTTATGTGAAATATGAAAAAACAAAACATAAACACACAGAATCATCTTAACTATCATAATTTACACCTCCCCCTCCCCACCCTGTCCCTCAACAAATCTCCCTGTGGTCAAAGCCTAAATTACACCATGCACACAAATAAAGCAAATAAACCAAAGAAAATATTTGACAAAATAAAAAAATATAAAAATCAACAATCAAAGAGAAAAGAAAGAAATCCACAAAGAATAGAATTTACAATTACCACCAGAATTCGGTTTCTCTCCACATGGCCCTCATTGAGAGCCTTCCGGAAAGGCCAAAAACCTGTCCCATTTCTTACCATACGTGTCTATTTTACCAAGATATCAAATGTCGCAACCCTGCCCAATGAACCATGAATCATTACACTAATTTGGACCCAGCTTTTTGGATATTTGTCACCTACTTTAATAACCACCCCATCAGTCAATATACATTGTCTGCTGACGAATTAAATTTGATTTTCTAAAACCTCACATGTAAAAATCTGGACTCTTATTCAGAATTCTTGAATCTTGGTGCAGAACCATAGAGCTTTTGTCTCCATCCTCCAACTCACATCGACAGCAGATCGGTGTGTCTTTTAAACCAAGCCTAAGCAATATAGATGGAGTCCAGTAGAAACAAAGAAAAAAGTACTGTAAATACCTGACAAATTGAGACCTAGAAATCCCAAATTGCTGGGTTATATTTTCAAATTATATCAAAGGTCAGTTTTCATAAAGGTCACCAAGTGTAGCAACACTTCTCTCAATCCATTCTTTCCAGCAAAAGGGGGGCTTGTTAATACATGATTTGGGGTTCAGCCATATGCTTGAGGAAACATTTAGGTGAGTAACAAAACCCTAGTCCATGCTGAATATAAGTGTGAAATAATAGGATGCATTTTTACTTCTCTATGCTTTTTAATAGAAAGACTTTGCAATGGTAGGATTGAGGCAAGGTCTTCTTGTTCAGTGTTGTACCAGGGAGTGGCTCTCTCTGGTGGAAGAGACCTATGAGCCAAGTGTCTAAGATTAAAAGCATAGTAATAAAACAAAATTTTGGGGAGGCATAAACCTCCTTTGTCAATCAGTTTATGTAATGTACTGAAATGCAACCAACGTCGTTTACAATTCCAAATAAAAGACTTTAATAGATATCCTATCACATTGTTTAAAATAAGAAAGAGGAACTTCTAGATGGAGGTACTGTGGTAAATAATTTAATTTGGGAATACAATTCATTTTTAGAACATTGACCTTCCCAGCCAAAGACAAATGTAGTGAAGCCCACCTATCAATATCACACATGAACCTTTTCATTAATAGGTCAAAATTAACTAACTAAATCTCTCAAATTTGCTGGAAATTAAATACCTAAATACCCAGTGCCTTGCTTGGGCCAGTGGAAGGCACCAGGTTGGAAAGCTGTGGTACGGCAATATGCTGTCAGAGCAAGAGCTTCCGATTTAGACCAATTCACCCTGTATCCAGAAAAATTTGAGAAATAATTAATAATTTTCTGGAGGCTAGGCATAGATCTTTTAGGGTCAGAGACAAATAATAATATATCATTTGCGTAGAGTAAAAGTTTATGCAACACACCTGCTGCAGAGGACAGCCTTGCCGGGTTCCCCTACCAAGAGGGAAAAAAATTGTCTAGGTTACGGATGTAACCTCCGATCCCTGATGGAGGGAACGAGACGTTGTGTCGAAGAAGCGACACTAGGGGTCTCTCTTGAGCGCCGAATATACCTCTGATCAATGGAAAAAGGCCAATGAGATGTTGGCAGACAGAATTTGCATGTCCCACCCCCAAACATACGGGTATAAAGGCGGGGAAATGCATCTGTTTCATTCTGGATTTTTCTGAGGAGCCGGAAATGGTCCGGCCACAATAGTGGCTCGGCTCAGCGACCTGGCCGGGAGGACACAACATCTCGTTCCCTCCATCAGGGAATGGAGGTTACCTCCGTAACCTAGACGTTCCCCGTCTGTCGATCACTTCGACGTTGTGTCGAAGAAGCGACACTAGAGGTCCAATTTAAATCACGCCATGCGCTGAGCCATGTACGTGTACTGCTGACACAGGGGCAGGCAGGTACTTGACGTGCCAAAACGACCAGCTGTATCAGACTGCACGTACCCTTCCCCCAATGCCCCATAAAGTCGTCGGAATCCTTATAGTTACCCTAGAACTGGCCGAGCCTAGCCAGGCCTCTTTTCTCTCTATGTTTCTCGCATAGAGTCAACGGCTGGGGCCCTTACACGTATCGGGGAAGGGGGTCTTACCCAGTTTCCTATTCTTTCAGGGGGAAAAGACCCTGCGGAGACCACACCTGCCCAGAGAGGGGGAGATAAGAGTGGTGGCATACACCACATGGCAAACTGAATTACGTAACCGAGTCGGATGGTCCTGGCCAGCCAGCGTGACGGGATGGGAAGTGAAAGCCACGCATCCAAGCTCCATGCTAGGGGCACTAACGGGACAATTATTTTTGACATACCCGGCGGAGCTTCACAGCGGGGCAGAGCAGGTATTACGGCGTCAGGAGGTAAAGGTGCGTCCTGAGGCTTTGGTGTTGATAAAAGTCTCGAAGCACTTACCTTGCACCACACACCTGGCAGGGGGCAGGTTAGTAACTGAGGAGGAGGTCTGGTGAGGCGACATCTAGACTCATCAGAACCGGCCGGCCGGGGAACAGTCTTGGGGCTGAAGCGGGCGGTTCGCGTCCAGCATGCCGGGCCTGTTGAGGAGTGGTGGCAGAGTGCCGATAATGACATTTGCGGGCCAGGTGACCCAGAGACAAAGGAAATAGCACTTTTATTGACAATGTGGGTACTGCAGCCCCAAGGGGGTGCGGCAAATGAAATAAATTCAAACAAGAATTGTCCTCCTGGCCCTCCACCGGGGGACGGAGTGGTCTGTTTACCAGCTCCGGAGCGAACGTCTTGGTATCTGGGTCGGTCGTCTCAGGAGCGCCTGGGAGCCTTCTGGGTCCTCGAGGGGATCCGTGAGACGGGGGGAATACGCTTCCTGCGGGGCGCTCAACGCAGGGGCTGAGAGCTGGGCCTGGGTTGAGGCGGAGCTGCTTGTTTCTTAGCCGCAGGAGGACGCCCTTGGCGGCATTCTTGGGGCACAGGTGGATCGCAACCGCCCTATACATCTGGGGAATTTCCACGTACCTGTGGGCTGCTCCGCTGTCGAGGGTAGTGAGAGCGGATGAGTGAGGGGCTTTGTGACGAGTGGAGAGGGGTGCTCTCCATGCAGTCGTCAGCTCATCATACACCTCCGGGAAGAAAGGGACCAGGGGGTGGGGGGCTTGGCTGTGAGTGGCAGGCAGACCCAAGGAACCAATCATCCAGCCGCGATGGGATTCCAGTCCAGCCCTCCGATGCAGTGGTGAGCTCATCCAGCTTGGGGAGGCTCAAGAGGATAGGCAGGCTGGCTGTGAGGCAAGCCGCTGTTGCCTCGAGCCCGTACGGAAGTCAACGAGTGTGCCAGGGGAAGGATGGTTCGTGGGGGTGTACCCGGCGAAACCACGCCCACTGCCAACCCCAGATCGCCTCCAACGCCAACCACGTCATCCTCAATCCCGTGGGAAGAAGGAGCGACGCGGGGGGGCGGATGGAGTGGCATTCCTTTGGTTGAAGGAAAGCCGCGACCGCTACGTTGCCATGGTAGCGAACCATCCACAAATCCTGCCTCGGTGTGATCACAGCCCAGACACACGAGACAGCGCCTGTGGCCGTCTGAAGTGGAGAGCACTCTACCGCATCCAGGAACTACACAGGGGCAGAAAGGCATCTTTATAAAAAGGACATTCAATGCCGCTGTGTATTGCTCTTTTAGAGGAAAATACTCTTTTAGAAAAAATCATTCTTTTAGTTTGCGTTGTCGAAGCACTCAGAGGCAAACTGCACTGCCGTGCAGAGGAGAAAGCCGCTGTAGATCCAACAGCAGATCTCTCAGAGGTAAGACATTTACATTTACATTTACATTTATGCATTTGGCAGACGCTTTTATCCAAAGCGACTTACAGTGCAATTAATACAGGGACAATCCCCCTGGAGCAACCTGGAGTTAAGTGCCTTGCTCAAGGACACAATGGTGGTGGCTGTGGGGCTCGAACCAGTGTCTTTCTGATTACCAGATTACCAGTTATGTGCTTAGACCACTACACCACCACCACTCCGTAAGAGGAACAGGTGTGTGACTCGCAGCTTGCTGCATACACAACCATCGGCTCCGAAGAAAATTTTGGAATGAAACGCATTTCCCCGCCTTTATACCAGTATGTCCGGGGGCGGGACATGCAAATTCTGTCTGCCAACTTCTCATTGGCCTTTTTTCATAGATCAGAGGTATATTCGGCGCTCAAGAGAGACCCCTAGTGTCACTTCTTTGATTGTAATTTTAGACAATATTTTTACATCTAACTGGATCAGGGAAATTGGACGATAACATTTACATTAATTTGGGTCTTTTTTAAGAATGAGACTGATCAGGGCTTACATCATGGTTGGTGGTAGTCACCTTTCTTTAACGACTCTTTGTAAACTTCTAACATAAGTGGAGCCAGTTCTTTGACATCAGATCTAAAAATGTCTGCGGCAAAACCATCTGGCCCTGGTGCTTTACCTGTTGACAAGACTTTAATTACCTCAACAAGCTCCTCCAAAGTAATATCTGAGTCAAGAAAGTCTTTTTGATCATTCCTCAATTTAGGAAGTTCTAATGTCTCTATAAAGTTGCTAATATCTATATCGGTATATGTGGACATGGAACTATAAAGATTGAAATAGAATTCTTTAAAAGGCTTTATCAATATCTGTGGCAGAAGTAAATATACAACATATGTGTGGTAAAAGTAAATATATTGCCTCCAGAAGACTTCACTGAAGGAATGATGGGGAAAAAAAAAACTCTCTCCGTTTTATGTATATGGCAAGGGTTTCCCTGGTGGTCCCCCAACTCAAAGTATGTCTGTCTTGCCCTGAATAACCAAAACTCTACCTTCTGTGACAAAAACGTATTGTAGCTATACTTTAGCTGAGTCAAGTCTCTAAGACCATTGGATGACATTCGGTGCTTCAGCTCTGTTTCAAATCTCTATTCCAATTCTATAAATTCCTGTGCTTTGATATTTTTAATGAATGATGCATATTGTATAATCTGCCCCTAAGAACTGCCTTAAGCGCATCCCATGCCACGCCCACAGAGGACACTGAGGACCAATTGGTTTCTATTTAAGTCTTTAATATTTGTTGAAATACTGGCTGCTGTAGAAGGGATGTATCAAAGTGCCATATATATGATTTTCTTTTCTCTGTATGCGGCAACATCTCTAAAAACACCTGTAAAGGAATTAGTGAAAATGAGGAGGCGAGAACCGGTTTGACAATATAACTAATAGTTTAATGATAAACTGAATCAAAAAGACACAAACACACACAGATGTCAGGTAGCTGCCCGTAAGTCTCTCTCTCTCTGTCGCTCTGCCATCTCTGGTTGCTCTAATCTCCCTCAAGGGCTTAATTAGCCTGATTACAAGCCCTGATCACCCTCCGCCATGCCACAACACCAAATCATGATCTGAAAATGAACTATTCCCAATTGAGCAGTCAGTGGCAGATGGAATATGTGACTTAGATATATATAATAAAATATCTATTCTAAAGTAAATCTTTTGAACTGATGAAAAAAAAGCTGCAGCCCCTCACCGATGGATTCAGAAGTCTCCAAATGTCTGTAAGATCAAGATTTTTACACATCCTCTGAAGTGTCATCGTTCCTCTAAAGGGTTTACACACCTTTGCATCACTATGATCAAGGATCAGATCCATTAAAAGATTGAAGTCTCTACCCAAAACCATATCATATTATAAAGGCTTGTAGTTCCCCTCAAAATCTATAAAGAAGTTCTGATCATCAACGTTAGGTGCATAAATATTAGCCAAAATCAGATTTGCGCCTGTATTTCAGCCAAAAAATGTATGATTCTTCATAAATTATCATGAACTTGTTTGAGACATTTAAATTGTCAATGCTTACTTATCAATGTAATGACTCCCCTGTTCTTACTCAAACCAGAACTACAAAACAAACACCCACCCCATGTTCTGCCAAATATTTCGGCTTCCTGTGAAGAATGGTGCGTTTCTTGAAGGAACACTATATAAAAAAATGTTACACTTAAAAGATACAACCTTCCTTCTTTTTATTGGGTGCCCCAGCCCATTAACATTCCATGGGAGAGGAAAATGTTACCTATAATATTAAAGTGTGACATACTGACATACAAAGAAAAATAGTGTACCCAAGGATAAATTGTATAGATCACTATCCAACATTAATGTAACCATAACATCCTTAATAACCCACAGAACAGAAAAAAAGCACTTCAACCAAGTGCATAATATTCCCAACTGGTGTCCATCTCTTGGAAATCTGACGATCCATACATGCTCATGAGACTTTCCTTGACACTATTACTACCAGACTGCTCAAGTCTGGTGATTTTTATAACAAGGCTGACAACAGGCAGACAAAGAGACGATGACGAAGTGGGAACCCAGGTGCAGTTTATTAAATCAAAGTGATATCCAAAAACCATAAATCTAAACGTAAACAAAACACTTTAAATAAAACTATACTTGGCTTGGCTTGAACAAAAACAATAACATTACATTCACATTCAATACTTGACAAGAAACAATGGCAAACATGAGGGTTTAACCAAAACCAATGACAAACTAGAACTGATAACAACCTAATGAAACAATAAACCAATGAAAACAAAACACATGATCATGGAGGGAAACATGAAATCACATGACATGAAACAGGAACTCAAAATTTCAAAATAAAAGAGATGAAAACAAAACATTAACAAAAACACATCTAGACATGACATTTTTACACACACACGAGGGGGACCTGCACAATATTAGACAGGTGCTTTTGATGTTGTGGCTGATCGGTGTATACATATCTTGTAAGAAAAGAAATGTTATTTTTGGCTATATTACCAGACTGATTTTTCTTGTATTTTCTTAATATCTACCTATTGAATATTATCCTCCTCACAATATGTCCCTACCAACTTTCAAACCAAACCTACATCCCTTGGACACCAATAGTTTTTCCAGCACATAAAGTTTTATTAGAAGTGAGAATTGAATGGATGGATAGTTCTTTTCACAGTATTAAAACCCCAAGTGTTTTTGATTCTGTTGTTCTTATAAAGCCTGTTGCATGAGAACTGCTTTTAATGATGGTTAGAGTTACTGCAGAATGATTTAATTCTAAAATGATTTAATTCTTATTTTGCTAGTATTTTAAAAACATTTTAACTGGTGATGCACTATTGGACCTCGGCCGATAGTTTGGAAACTATCTGGGAATATTATCAAAATGAAAAAACAGACAATTAGCAAACATTTCGTGCTGTGCATGAAAGTAAATGTTTTTTGTGTGGAATCACTTTGAATTGGGTAATAATGACAGCAGAGTTGTGACTTGTAAGCTTTGCACTGCTCGAATTTCCAAAGGTTGAACTACCATTAAAACTTAACACAACTAATTTGAACTGTAGCAGGGATATGTTGTTACACCAGATTATACATTTTTTTGTTATTTTATTTAGTTATTCTTTTTAATTATTATTATTTGTCTTTGGGCATTTTATTTTGAAAGAAGTTTGCATGCTCTTATGAAAGGTAATGATCTCTGTATGCACGTCAGCTGATAACAGTCTGTTTATGTGTTTTACCATACACGTACTATAATTAAATCACCTTCGGCATGACCAGCTTTGTGAGGAAAATTGTTTATTAACTATATCATAGAATAAAAATAACACAACGCAGAGAACAACTGCTACAAAACTGGTGCCGTGACCCATCAAATGGTTGATCGTTGTCGACCGCCGGGATTACTGACGTGGAGTTTGACTGGCGCAGAAGGGAGCTGGAGGCAAGAAAGCGCTTAACTCATCTTTTGCAGGTTCTTTTGTGGCGTTCGGATGTCTGACGGTTTGAGCTGTGCCTAGGAAGAGACTGCTGAGGAATTGTGTTGCGAGAATTCAACACTGAAGATGCAGGTGGGCAATAGATGTACAGACTGTTAGACTGGTGAGTTGTTGCTAAGCAGGATCAAGCAAGCAGCGTGGTGGATCATCGAGGAATGTCACCAACTGACCTGAGTTGAATGAACTGTGTGGGTGAAGGTACTTTACATCATCAATTGACAGGTTTTTGGTTGAAAGACTGAAACAAAAGTGAAATAAAATCTTATATGAGGTTTAAGGACAATAAATTTTTAAAACATTGGTTGATTAAAATTTATTTGGTTTGTTGATTTTTTTATGTTTTCAGTGTATTCTGACGCCTGAGGGAAAACAAAGCAATTTGGGGAGGGACAATACATTTATGGCTGGTAGAGGGCGGTGCAATCTTTTGAATATGCCTGACAAAACAAAGATGTTTGAAGATCCTGAGTACTGTAGTACAGGCCGGGTAGAACAGTTGGTCTTTCCTCCGATGACAGAGATCAAATATGTGGTAGTCCAATCGCTGCAGCCTGTAACTACGAGTATGCTCCTCAGGAGTCAGAAATGTCTGGTCAAATGAGTAACCTCATAAAACAAATTGGTATTGAGATTGGGCAATCAATTAGAGAGAAAGTATGATGAGGCCTGAATTTCCAAACTTTTCTTCCGCTAAGAAGTTCCAAGAAGGTGTCAGTGGCCATGTGACTGACCAGATGAATACTACTGTGACTGATTCATCAAAAATGAACTTGATCCTGAAATCTGAGGTGGCAGCACCACCACACTTTAGAGGAGATTGTTCAGACAAATACTCAATCATGGAATTGGAAGACATGATGAGGGTGTATTTGAACAAACTAGAGGTGAAAGATCCTGAAATGGTTGATGAGAGTTATGAACAGAGTTATGGGGCGGGCCAGAGATATCATGAGAGTATGGCTGCGTAATGGTTCAACAACTCCTACTGTTGACTCTGTATTTTCAGTTTTGAAGCAGCACTTCGGGGACCAGAGCAGTTCGTGTATTCCGTTGGCTGACTTCTATTCTGTGAGACCATATCCCAGAGAAAGCGCTTGGGATTATTGGATAAGACTAAACAAGGCAGCAGACGTAGCTGAGCAAACTCTGGATAACAGGAGCAAAGGGGTAGCAGTTATGTTCATTCGCTACTGTCCTGACAAAGCTTTTGTTTTCAAGAGTAAACCTGTACAGTCATGGGCTGCATCTGAGGTGCAAGAGCAGCTTGATGAGTTGTTAAGAGAACAGAAGTTAGCAAATCAAGCTGTCAAACAATTTACCACTGCTGGACTATCTCGCCTTCTAAGTCTGAACAGAGTGCAGGTGTAACTGAAGAGAATGCATTAGAAAAAGTATTGTCTTTGCTGGAGAAAGCATTAGTGTGCAACACTCAGTCTATGCAGGGCCCCTGGCCTAAACAAACGGGCAATATGGTTCGAGAATGCAGAGAGTGTCGAAGCAGTGAGCACAGCACAACAGCTCATTGTAAAATGTATAACTTGTGTTTCAAGTGTTTTGCAGCTGGACACATGAGCTACAACTTTGACAGTAACAGAACTACGTCCAGGGTGGGCTCCGGTCAGCAAGACAAAGTAACGTTTCAGGGAAACTAGACAGCTCACTTCGGGCGGAGGACAAGGTGGGGCTGTGTAGTAATTCCTCTGAGACTGATCTTGAGTCGATTTATTCTTTTTTCTGTGAAAGTATTGGCAAAACAAAATCAGTAATTTTTCAGAACACCATGCAAGTTAATCAAAGTAATAGTTTGTTTTATGCAAGTGTGTTACTACAGGACAAAGTTGAGCTTCAGGGGATGTTGGCTCCATGGCAACCACTCTGAGCACCGACATAATTCCTCAACTCAGAGATGCTGGGGTACTGGACCAGGATATCTTGAGTTCTTCCGGTACTGGTGGGTTGCAGTGGAAAATAAACTATTCCAGATGGTGCATGCAATCTGAAGCTTGAAGTTTATGGGGTCAGTTTCAATGTCCCAGTTTTGATTGTGAGGGGTCAAGAGGACCCAGTCATACTCGGCACAAATGTCTTAAAACCTCAAATAATCAGATGAAGTATACAGACCAATTTTGGAGGGTGGTAAATAGACCTGACTTGGCAATACAATCTAAAAAGAGCCAATTTTTACACATGCTTTCGAGTATAGAGAGATGGAGGGGTGATTCGATTCCTGACAGGGTGGGTACTCTGAGACTGAGGTCAACTGTGACACTCCAGCCTATGAGCAAACACCTTGTTTGGGGTCGTTTGCCTCCAGGGTCAGTATTGTCTGTAGGGAGCATAGTTGTCAACAAACCAAGTACTTCATGTTGAGTGCATCGGAATGTGCTAGTTGGGAGGGTTGTTTCACCTTTTTGGGGTGATGATTGGCTGCCAGTAAAGATGATCAACCCTACCAATGCAGAAATTGTGTTGAGGAAAAATGCGAAGGTGGCTGATGTGTATCCTTGCGTGGATTTGGAGGACCTTGAACAAACAACTGACAGGGTGGTTCGTCAAAATGCAGGTGGGGTACATTCTGACAGGTCATGTGGTAGCCTAATGGTAAGATACTCTACATCTTGGGCAAGTTCGGTAGGTGACAACAGGTTGGATGACCTGGGGCTGAGCGATTTGAATGTCAGGGATTGTGAAGTGTCTTCCTTTTGGCAAAACACGCTCGTTGACCTAGTTGAAAAATATGAGTGTGTGTTTTCCAGGCACAGTTTGGACTGTGGCGAAGCAAAGGGATTTTGTCATCGTATCAGAGTTTCAGATGACAGACCCTTTCATCTTCCATACCGCCGTCTCTCTCCCGCCCATTACTTGAAGTTGAAAGAGACTTTAGACGAAATGGAGTACAAGGAAATTATAAGGAAGTCAAGCACCATTGGTCTTAGTGTGGAAGAAAAATGGTGACTTAAGGGTAAGCACTGATTTCCGATGGTTGAATGCACGCACAGAGAAGGATGCTCATCCTCTTCCTCACCAAGCGGATGTGCTTGAAGTGATGGGTGGGAACGCATACTTAAGTACCATGGATCTGATTTATGGGTACTATAACATCCCTTTGCACGAAGATGACAGAAAGTTCATGGCATTCTGTTCACCACTGGGGCTCCACGAATATAATTGATTACCCCAGGGACTGTGCAACAGCCCAGCAACATTTATGAGAATGATGCTGACTGTGTTTGGTGACCAGAACTTCTTGAGCCTTCTTTGTAATTTAGATGATTTATTGGTTTTCAAGAAGACTGAAGTAGAGAGCTTGGAAAGGCTTGAGATGGTGTTTCAGCATTGTGGAGCGGAGGGGGGGCGGGGCCGGGTCGGAATATCGCGCGCCCGGTCCCCAATCGGCCTGATGAGGCACGCGAGGGATAAATGCGGCCGGTGACAATTGTTCGAGAGAGAGAGAATTATGGGCATGTCCGTCATGTGTGTTTGTTTATGTGTTTTTGAGTTTTCATTAAATTATTATTTATATTGACAAGCCGGTTCTCGCCTCCTCCTTGCCCATCCTTTAACTGTTTTACATTGGTGCTGAAAGCCGGGAAGGAGGAGGGATGCCCGTCGCAGAGTCCTCGACACTGCCGTCCACCCTGGGGAGCGCCGCTGCCATCTGCCGGGTGACGGAGTAGCCCGACCGCCCGGATGCGGGGAACGGCCGTCGTCCACGGGGCAAGTGGGGACGGGATACCCCGACTACCTGGGCGGAGGAGTGCCCTGCTGTCCCCAGAGACGCGGAGGGGTTGAGGGAAGACCGCTGTCCGCGAGGGTAGGATGGAAGAAACTCTCTGACCGCCCAGAGCGGTAGAGCCGCTGCCAGGGGCGGAGGAGGGTCCCCATTTGCCACCAGAAAAGCGGAGGCGCGTTCTACCTGCTGGGGGTCGAAGGTTTCACTCCGTTTTGCCCGGGGTTGGAGCGGCTGTCGTCCGTCTGAGTGTGGAGGAGTGTTCGAGGACCACGCGATGGTACATCAGAGAACCGGTGAGTGAGCTTTTTCTCTCTCTCCTCTCTCTCTCCCTTTCGCACCATGTTTGCCTTTTCTCTCGCCTATTTTGTTGTTGTTTATCCCCTCCTGTCTCCTCCCAGGGCGAGGAAGGCGGGGATGACCACGCGGGACGCGAGATACACCCCGCCCAAGGGATGGGGGGGTGTACGTCATGCCGGTGGCACCCCGGCCTGAGATAACGGCGGGAGGAATGTGGAGCGGAGGGGGCGGGCCGGGCGAATATCGCTCGCCGGTCCCCAATCGGCCTGATGAGGCGCGCGAGGGATAAAGGCGGCCGGTGACGATTGTTCGAGAGAGAGAGAATTACGGGCATGTCCGTCATGTGTGTTTGTTTAGCCTATGTGTTTTTGAGTTTTCATTAAATTATTATTTATATTGACAAGCCGGTTCTCGCCTCCTCCTTACCCATCCTTTAACTGTTTTACATTGGTGCCGGAACCTGGGAAGGAGGAGGGATGCCCGTCGCAGAGTCCTCGACTCTGCCGTACACCCTGGGGAGCGCCGCTGCCATCTTCCGGGTGACGGAGTAGCCCGACCGCCCGGATGCGGGGAATGGCCGTCGTCCGCGGGGCAAGTGGGGACGGGATACCCCGACTGCCTGGAGCGAGGGAGCCGCTGCCGGGGCGGAGGAGTGCCCTGCTGTCCCCAGAGACGCGGAGCTCAATAACACATAAACACACATGACGGACATGCCCGTAATTCTCTCTCTCTCGAACAATCGTCACCAGCCGCCTTTATCCCTCGTGCGCCTCATCAGGCCGATTGGGGACCGGGCGCGCGATATTCTGACCCGGGCCCGCCCCCCTCTGCTCCACAAGCATCTAAAAGTCCACAATTTGAAATTGTCTCATTCAAAATGTAGGTTTTTGAGGAAGTCGGTAAATTTTTTGTGTCATATTGTGTCTGAAGAGGGGGTGACCAGTGATCCAGCAAAAACTGATGCCATTGTGAGCATGTCTGAGAAAGATTTGATGGAGAGTGATTGTGTTACTCCATCAGCAAGTAAAATCAGGTCCTTTCTAGGTATGGTGGTGTACTACCAACATTTAAAAGAAAATTGTTCTATGGTGGCTAAACCCCTGTTTCAGCTTTTGACAGGACAGAAAATACCTAGAATGGGGAGAGGTGTGAAACGACTGAAGAGAAGTCGTACACTTTCTCAAACGGATTGGACTGATGACTGCAGAGCGGCTCTGGGGAGTTTGAAATCTGCTTTGCTGAATCAGGTTTTGCTAGCACACCCAGATGTTGTGTTGTCTGTGGATGCCTCCACTTTTGGGGCCGTTTTGTCACAGGTTCAGGAGGGATGTGCCGTGCTGTGGCAAGACCTATTGCCTTCGCGTCAAATTCTTTAAATCATGCGCAGTCAAAGTACCCAGGACACAGACTTGATTTTTTGTCGATGAAGTGGGCTATTTGTGATAAATTAAGCCACTGGCTGCGGGGACACAGGTTTACTGTGTGGACTGATAATAACACGCTTAAGTACATTCTCACAAAGCCCAAGCTGGATGCATGTGAACAACGGTGGGTAGCGAAGCTGGCGCCTTATGATTTTGAAATTCAGTATATCCCTGGGCCGAAAAATGTAGTGGCAGATGCATTAAGCAGGGAACCATTTGCGACTTCGAGAATTTTGCACAGATTGACAAGGACACCGTACGATATTTTGCATGAGACTGAGTCTGTTGCTGTTGAGCAGGTGCAGGACATGTTCCATCTTTCGTATGAACGTCCAGATGGCAAAGCGGTAGATGGGCTATCAGAGCCTACAAATGTAGGTGGAAATGTATATGTAGGGTCCACTTACCTTTCTAGGAAAGTCTCTCACCAAGATTTGTCTGCTGTTCTTCATTCTCACCATGAATGGGAGCATGGTGCAGCCATTAGAAGTATGTCGGATGTGCAGCACTTAAAGAGTTTGACGGACATAGAGCAGAGTGAGCTCTGTAGCCTCACCCATGATGAATAGCTGGAAAATCAGGGTCAGGATCCTGTAATTGGCAGAACTAGCCTTACCCATGATGAATAGCTGGAAAAGCAGAGTCAGGATCCTGTAATTGGCAGAGTAAAGTTCTTTGTGGAGAGAGGAAGATGTCCGTCTCGCAGAGAAAACAGTTTTGGAGTCTAAAAGAACTGTGAAAATACTATGCCAATGGGGTAAACTTACCTTAAGGTTGGGTGTTTTGTACAGAGTTTCTAAGAATCCAGTGTTTAAGAAAAAGACTTACCAGTTTGTGGTGCCAACAGCTCTTCGAGGTACTGTTCTGAAGGGGGTGCATGATAACGCTGGTCATCAGGGTCAACATCGCACACTATGGTTGGCTAGGCAGCGGTTCTTCTGGAAGTATATGGAGGTGGATATAAAGACATATGTCAATGAGTGTCTTGTGGAACAAGTTTTCCGGGGTTTCCAGGTCGAATACATTCCGACGGGTGCAAACTTTGAGAGCTCCCTTATTGGTGAGCTGTTGAGATTGTCGAGTGTGGGAAAATTGCACACAAACCCATATCATCCCATGGGTAATGGACAAACCGAGAGATTAAATCGTACTCTGGGTGATATGATTCGTTCGCTGCCTCCAAGATCTAAAGTCAAGTGGCCGCAGATGTTAAACACTCTTACTTTTGCGTACAATTATATAAGACAAGAGACCACTGGGTTTTCAAAATTTTTCTTGATGTTTGGCCGAACACCAAGATTACTTGTGGATATTCTGTTTGAAAATGTTTTGTTGAACAATGAGACCATCAGTGTTCAGAAGTATGTTCAGTCTCTTGAGAAAGACTTGAGGGAAGCAATGTTATGTTGCAAATGTTCTTGTTACTCAATCACACAAGAACATGCTAAATGACAGCAAGCCAAACAAGCAGAGTATTTTTATCGAAAGGGTAAAGGTCATTCTCTTGAGTTGGGTGACCGAGCACTCCTTGCGAATAAGGGTGAACACGGGAAAAAGAAGTTAGCGGACCGATGGGAAAAGGTGGTGTATGTTTGTAAAGCAGTTAAAGGATGGGCAAGGAGGAGGCGAGAACCGGCTTGTCAACATAAATTATATTTTAATGTAAACTTAAACCAAAAACACAAACATAAACACACATGACGGACATGCCCGTAATTCTCTCTCTCTCGAACCATCGTCACCGGCCGCCTTTATCCCTCGCACGCCTCATCAGGCCGATTGGGGACCGGGCGCGCGATATTCCGCCCCGGCCCCGCCCCCCTCCGCTCCACAATGTTGTTGTGGGAAAAAGGGGCACACTGAACACTCACCAGATAAGGAATCCTGGGACAGGTCGTACCAAGACGGTACATCATAATCTATTGATGCCTGTCAATTTCCTACCAGTGCCAGCTTGGAATGATGGTAGTGATGTTGATGATGATGTCGAAGATTCCACCATCTGTGTATCATGTGACGGAGATAATCAAACTCAGAGCGATGATCGAATCTCTCGCTGGGTGTCTGATCTTAATGCTGTGACAGACGTAACAAAAATAAAGTCTGTGGAGTGCTCTAATGCTGATCAGAATGATGCAATTGGTGACATGCCTGTGGAATTTGATACTGAGATGGATGGAGTGCCTGTGTGCAAGACCAATTCAGACAACTTGCCCTGCTCTACTTTGTCTGTATGTTCATTGGTTTCTGATGATTTCTCTGTATCGGCAGTTCTAAGTGATAAGTGTGATTTTGAAGTTGATGAGTGTACTTCAACTGTTGCAGAAACTCCTATGACAATGTCAAATGTGCAAGATCAGAGGAATGAAAGAGTCTCTGGTATACAAAATGGTTTTAGGTCAAGATTTGGGAGACTCATTAAGCCAGTTGACAGACTTATACAGACAATGTCATCACAGAGAGTACATGTAATTCATGACATTTAAACTGTTAATTTAGAAAGAACAAAAAGGTTTGTTAAAGGGTGGATTAACAGAATTGATTTCTTTGTTTGTTTTTTGTGTTTTTACTAATTACATGTTTTGTGAGCGATGTACCTGTAAATGTACATTGTTGGTGTCATAAGTAGAACTATGTAAAAGGCATGGTTTTCTATGGGTATTTTGGGGATTAGCTACTCCTGGGATACCTTAATCTCAAAAGAGATAGTTCAGAACTGAACGGATCTAAAGTGATTTCAGAAATGGTGTCATTGTTAATTTGCTAAGACTTTGTATGTACTTCATAATCTGGTGTAAAACAGTGGGGGTGGATGTAGCAGGGATATGTTGTTACACCAGATTATAAATCATTTTTGTTATTTTATTTTGTTATTCTTTATAATTATTATTATTATTTGTCTTTGGGCATTTTATTTTGAAAGAAGTTTGCATGCTCTTATGAAAGGTAATGATCTCTGAAAGAGTTTGTCCTCTTTCCGGCAATGCTATTAGAGAGGAGAGGCAAGAGAGAAAATGTTGCAGATAACAGTGCCTGTTTATGTGTTTTGCCATACAGGTACTATAATTAAATCACCTTCGGCACGACCAGCTTTGTGTGGAAAATTGTTTATTAACAATATCATAGAATAAAAATAACACAACGCAGAGAACAACCGCTACATCACCTTAAACTCGACACAGCATGGATAATTACGAGTTTGTTAAAGCTATAGCAAAACTGCTTCAGCCAAACAGGTATAAGCTTCATGGTTCAGATTTCAGTTATTGCAAGTTAATAATGTGCTTTTTGCTGCAGTGTTTTGTTATAACTGAGACAAGTTACTCTGAAACATTGAATATACTGTAGAGACAGAGAATAAAGTTATTAGATACATTGATTTTAGAGTTGTGTTATTAATTATCAACTATTTGAAACAAAACAGCATGAAAACTACCAAACGTCTAGGTTACGTATGTAACCTCCGTTTCCTGATGGAGGGAACAAGACGTTGTGTCAGAGAAGCGACACTAGGGGTCTCTCTTGAGCGCCGATATTCACCTCTGAACTATGAAAAAAGGCCAATGAGAGTTGGCAACCAGTATTTGCATGTCCCGCCCGGACATACGGGTATTTAAGTGGCGCAAATCACGGGAGTTCATTCAGGATTTTTATGAGGAGCCGAAATGGTCTGGCCACAACAGTGGCTCGGCTCAGCGACGTGGCAGGGGAGACACAACGTCTCGTTCCTCCATCGGGAACGGAGGTTACATACATAACCTAGACGTTCTCCTTCTGTCGCTCTCTCCACGCTGTGTCAGAGAAGCGACACTAGGGGTCCACTTAAAAAGTGCCATGCACTGAGCCGTGTACGTGAACTGCTGATACAGGAGCGAGCAGGTATTCCTACGTGCAGAACGACCAACTGTATCAGGCTGCACGTACCCTTCCCCAATGCCCCATTTAAGCCATCAGACTCCTTATCGTTACCCTGGAGGGGGGAACAAGGTGATGGCCGCCAACATGGGAACGGGCCAGCCTGGCTGGGCCTCTTTTCTCTCTATGTTTCTCGCATAGAGCAACTACGGCCGGGGCCCTTACACGCATTGAGGGAAGGGGGTCTTAGCCCTTATTCAGGGCGGAGAAGACCCTGCAGAGGCCACACTTACCCGGGAGGGGAGGCAAATTTTAGTGGCAAATACATCACATGGCCTATACTTAGGACCTATGTGGAAAAGTTGGTGCGGTGGTAGATCCAGCCTCGTAGAGGGGGAAGCATACAGCTCGGCGACCGAGGCAGCTGTAACTGCCTAAGGGAAACACGGAGTCAACTCGTGAGGGGACAGTACCATGGTATTACACACAGGGGGAGTCCGAACAGGAGGCCTTACCTGTGGAGCACCTATACCAGTACAGGGTAGCTTGCGGTACCCGCAGTGGTTTGGGTCGGCGAGTTCCTCCGTTGAACTGCGGACCCGCGAGGCCTAGGGAGGAGTCAACCAGTGGCCCAAAAAATGGGATCTCCTGGGAACAGAGGCGCACTGTTTTCCCTTGGTTAGGGGGAAAGGGCACTAGGCACAAGCGCTTCACCCAGTCAGATCGTCAGCGCGCTACCGAGTTCTACGGGCTCGGACCTGAGAAAACACGGGATGATACTGACTCAACTTGGAGATTATAGAATCTCGCAAAAGTGTTAGGTGTTGCCCAGCCAGCTGCTCTACAGATGTCTGCTAAGGTGGTGCCCATAGCCGGTGCCCACGAGGACGCAACACTCCTGGTGGAGTGAGCTCGGACCCGCAAGGGGGGGGGCACGGCCTGGGTGTGATAAGCCAAGGAAATGGTGTCGACAACCCAATGGGCGAGTCCCTGCATGGAGACAGCGTTCCCTTTCTGCTGTCCCCCAAAGCAGACGAAGTGCTGCTCAGAACGTCTAGTGGTCCAGATAGATACGGAAAGCACGTACTGGCCATCGCGGTGAAAGGGCTGGGTCTGCCTCCTCCCGGGGCAGCGCTTGCAGGTTTACTACCCGATCCCTGAAGGGTGTGGTAGGAACCTTGGGCACATAGCCCGGTCGCAGCCTTAAGATCACGAAGTGACTGCCAGACCGAAGTCCAGGCAAGAGTTGCTAACAGAGAACGCTTGTGGCTAGCGGCTCGAAGGGGGGTCTCTGGAGTCCCGTGAGGACAACCGAGAGATCCCAGGAGGGGAACAGGTTAGGCCGGGAGGGAGTCAACCTCCGGGCACCTTTTAGGAACCTGACAATTAAGTCGTGCTTACCAAGAGACTTGCCGCTCTACCGTAGTCGTGGTGGGCCGATGAGCAGGCGACATACACCTTGAGGGTGGAGGGGACAGCCTCCTCTCCAGCCTCTCCTGTAGAAACATGAGCACTGACCTAACCGCGCACTTCTGTGGGTCTTCGGCTCGGGAAGAACACCAGTCTGCGAACAGACACCACTTTAGGGCGTAGAGATGCCTGGTCAAAGGGGCTCTGGCTTGGTTGATAGTGTCTATGATGGCCGGTGATAGGCCAGCTAGATCTTCCGCATCCCGTCCAGGGGCCAGACATGGAGGTTCCAGAGGTTTGGGTGCGGATGCCAGAGCGTGCCCCGTCCCTGAGAAAGAGGATCCTTCCTCAGGGGAATTCGCCAGGGAGGGGCTGTCGTGAGAAGCGTGAGATCCGAGAACCACATCCGGTTGGGCCAGTAGGGGGCCACCAGAGTGACTTGCTCCTCATCCTCCCTGACCTTGCATAGCACCTGTGCAAGAAGGCTCACTGGGGGAAAAGCGTACTTGTGCAGCCCTGCGGGCCAGCTGTGCACCAGAGCATCTGTCCCAAGGGAAGCCTCTGCGAGGGCAGACCAGAGTGGGCAGTGGGAGGTTTCCTGGGAGGCAAACAGGTCTACCTGGGCCTTGCCGAACCTGTCCCAAATCAGTTGAACCGACTGGGGGTGGAGCCTCCACTCTCTGCCGGGCAAGCTTTGTCTTGACAGCGCGTCCGCTATCACATTGAGGTTACCGGGGAAGTGAGTGGCGCGCAGCGACTTGAGTTGCTGCTGGCTCCAAAGGAGGAGACAAAGGGCGAGCTGTGACATGTGGAGGGAGCGTACTCCGCCTTGGCGGTTTATGTAGGCCACCACCGTGGTGCTGTCCAGTGCTGAAGTGGTCTCATATGCATCAACCCCAGCGTCGCGGCCGCCGCGGAGGATGCTATATGCCCCAGGAGCTGTTGGAAACGTTTTAAAGGGACCACGGCGCCTGGCTTGAAGGAAGCGAAGCATTTCAGCACTGACTGAGCATGCTCGTTGGAGAGATGTGCTAAATCCAAACCGAGAAAAGAGATGCTCTGGACCGGAGTGAGCTTGCTCTTCTCGAAGTTGACCTGAAACCCCAAACGGCCGAGGTGCTTGAGCACCTGGTCTCTGTGTGCGCATAGTAATTCCCGCGAGAAGGCCAGAATGAGCCAAGAAATGAACGCCCACGAAGGGGGGCGGAGACCTGGCAAACTGAATTGCGTAACTGAGTCGAATGGTCCGGTGCAGCCATCGTGATGGGTTGGGCAGTGAAAGCCACGCCTCTAAGCTCCGTGCTAGGGGCACCAAGGGGATGAGAATTTTGGACGTACCCGGCGGGGCTTCGCAGCGGTGCGGAACAGGGGCAAAGTGGCATCCCGAGGCTCTGGTGCTGAGAGCAAACTCAAAGCACTTACCTTGCTCCACGCACCCGGCGGGGGGTGGGTTCGTGACTGAGGAGGAGGTCCGACGCTGGCGTCCTCTGAACTCGTCTGAACCGGCCGGCCGGGGAACAGTCGTGGACCTGAGGGCGGAGGCACCGCGTCCGGAAAGCCGGGACTGTTGAGGCCTGAAAGCAGAGTGCCATGAGAACGGCATTTGCGGGCCAAGTGACCCAGAGACAACAAGGAAATAGCTCTATAGTGTGTAAAGAATTTAACAAAAAATTCTCCTTCCGGCCCTCGGAGTGGTCTTACCAGCTCCGGAGCTACTGTCTCAGTCTCTGGGTCGGTCAGGGGCGCCTGGGAGCCTTCTGGGTCCTCAAGTGGGCCCGTGAGACGATGGGCGTCCAACTTCTGCGGGGAGCTCGACGCTGGGGCTGAGAGCTGGGCCCACTCACTTGCTAGTTGAGGCAGAGCACCACTTTCTTTCTTCCTTGAAAGCCGCAGGAGGGCGCCCTCAGCGAGCAGACAGGGCATGGCCCCTGGTGGCAGGTTTGCATCAGGGCAGGATGTGTGAAAATAGCCTTCGTCTGTTTCTTCACCACTGAGGACTGCTGGGCGAAGTCGTCAAGTGGCGTCACCGAATGGACGGAACTGGGAGACGGGGGCATTTGAGAAAGCGTGCTTCGTCTGCCTCCTGTACTGCCTGTCCATCGTTGTGTTTCTGGACCACGGAGTGGCCATCGCCTGTTTGAGTGCAGTTCCTGCAGCACGTCAAAAACAGGACTACCCAGGTGCAGATTTTGGAGTGCCCTGGCCCGGTGGACTTGCAGGGGGGGCCATCATGTGCAGGGGAGAGTGGTCTGGGACCATTCTACCACCGAGGGTAGCGAGAGTGGAGGAGCGAGGAAGCTGGGCTTGCTCAGCTCGTCATGCACGTCCGGGAAGGGACCCGGGGGGGCGTGGCTGTGAGCGGTGCACATGCCAGCAGAACCAATTAAGCCCGGGGAAGCATAGCGGACCTTCGTGCGTCAGGCTCAGACTGGGCGGGGACCCAAAGGTGGCGGCCCAGGTGAGTTATCCGCATCCGGCGCTGCTGTTACGCTCTCCGATGCAGCGGTGATGTCATCATCCAATGCCGGGGAGCTCGAGGGACCGGACGGCAGGCCGTTAAGTGGGCCGCACTAATCCCGAGCTCGCGGGAAGCAGGCAAGTGTGCCGGGGAGGCGGGAGGTTTCGAGGGGATTTACCCAGCGAAAGCGACCCGTTATTCTCCCCAGATCGTTCTTCATCACCCGCGGTGCCTGACTCAATCCCATAGGAAGGAGGCGAGGCACGGGGGGCGGCTGAAATGGCTCTCTCTCACTACAAGAGAAAGCAGAGATCACAACGCTTCCGCGGTTATGTTCTCACACTGAAAACATAACCCATTGGAGAGAGTGCTCATCCCAAGCTCGGATGGAAACAACCAAGCGTTCCGGGGAGGCGGGGGGTTTCGAGGGGGTTCACCCGGCAAAAACGGAGCCCGTCATTGTCCCCAGATCGTTTTCATCGCCCGCGGCGCCTGCCTCAATCCCTAGGAAGGAGGCAAGACGCGTGGGGCGGCTGAAGCGGCTTTTTCTCACTACAAGAAAAATCCTACGACCGTAATGCTGTCATGGTTATGTTCTCGTACTGAAAACATAAGCCATTCATAGAAACGCTGCCTGCGTGTGATCGCAACCCAGGAATGCAAGGCAGTTTTTATGGCCGTCAGAGGTGGGGAGAATCAACACATCCAGAAACTACACAGAGGCGGAAAATTGTCTTTAAAAAGACGCGTCATGAGAAGGACGTTCAAAGCCGCTGTCTTTTTGCTCTTTTAGAGCGAAAATTACTCTTTTAGAAAAACTCTTTCGAGTTGTCTGCGCTGTCGAAGCGCCCAGGGGCAAGAATGCACAGCCGTGCACGAATGAGAAAGCCGCTGTTATGCACCGTCAGATCCAACAGCATGCAGAGCGTCAGAGGATTAAAACAGGAACTGGGTGTGTAACTCGCAGCAGACTGCATGCACGACCATCGGCTCCGAATAAATTTTCTGAATGAACTCCCGTATTTGCGCCGCTTAAATACCCGTATGTCCGGGGGCGGGACATGCAAATACTGGTTGCCAACTCTCATTGGCCTTTTTTCATAGTTCAGAGGTGAATATCGGTGCTCAAGGGAGACCCCTAGTGTCGCTTCTCTGACACAACGTGGAGAGAGCGACAGAAGGGGAACTGTCGTTATTAGTATCAGATAGTGTTGCTAATAATCAGATATCAGCAGCTGCATAACAATTTTGTATTTGTGCATGCCTAATTATATCAAATTGTAATATTTTATAACAAAATGTAATATCTTGCCCAACCTGGAACTGTCTCTTTGCTGAAAGGCGTTTCTGTACCATAAAAATCAGAAAAGTAAAGTTTTGAGAACAACAGATTTCAGTTGAGACTGACACAAAATCAAGCTAGATCAATGAAAACACTCGTTTTTTTCAGTTAGGATCACTACTTTATTTCAAGAATGTGAAAAGTCAGAATAATAGTAATTTCAGCTTTTATGTCTTTCATCACATACCCAGTGGGTCAGAAGTTTACATACAATTTGTTAATATTTGGTAGCATTATCTTTGAATTGTTTAACTTGGGTCAAATGTTTTGGGTATTCTTCCACAAGCTTCTCACAATAAGCTGCTGGAATTTTGGCCCATTCCTCCAGACAGAACTGGTGTAACTGAGTCAGGTTTGTAGGCCTTCATGCTCGCAAATGCTTTTCCAGTTCTGCCCACACATTTTCAGATTGATGTCAGGGCTTTGTGATGACCACTCCAATACCTAGACTTTGTTGTCCTTAAACCATTTTGCTATGCTTGGGGTCATTGTCCATTTGGAAGACACATTTGTGACTGAGCTTTAATTTCCTAGTTGATGTCTTGAGATTGCTTCCATTAAATATATATTTGTTTAGTGCACCAGTCCCTCCTGCGGCAAACCACCCTCACAAAATGATGCTGCCACCCCCATGCTTCACGGTTGGGATAGTGTTCATCGACTTGTGTTGGGCCTCATGTATTCAGATACAAGACAAAGGTAGGCCTAACACAGTTGTAAAGCCTGACTGAGGCCCACAAACACAAAGTCATAAATCTTACTGATATAAAATGCGGCAAAATCAAACAAAGGGAGTACAAAACAGACTACAAATCCCAAGAAGCCTTGCTCACTTTACAACTGTGTGAAATTCCGAACTCTCAACTCCTATTGGATGAGGTGCTCAACAGAACGCCTCATCGTTGCACAAGGAAGTAACTTACGACTTGATACTGTGACGACATCGCTGAATTTTCCGCCAGCCCGCCGAGAATCAGCAGCTGTACCGCCCGCCGACAGAGTGAGGAAACGGCCTCCCGTCATCAACCAAGCCTCGAGGAACCGGGTCGGAGTCAAACGATGGATGAACACACATTCTACCTGCATCCTCACGCGGCTCAAGTAAGAAGATACGTCTGGGCAGAGATAGAATATTATAGTGTGTTATTCTTGTGGATCAAGGTTATTGCTTGTACAGTTTACGGACCACCGAGTCCGCTCATTGCTGTTAATAATACTTACGGTATTACTGTAACATACTGTTATCATGAATGAGATTTGCTGTGTTGTAATCCAACCATGTTGGACTGTTGTGTATTTATGCCATCGTGGATGAGACCGGCACACTGTGTTTATCCATTAATGGATCATCTCTCTTCCCTCCATCAAAGACATTTACAAAAAACACTGCATCCGCAAAGCAACCAGCATTGTGGACGACCCCACACACCCCTCACACAAACTCTTCACCCTCCTGCCATCTGCCCTCACGGCCAGACTGTGTAACAGCTTCTTCCCCCAAGCCATCAGACTCCTCAATACTCAGAGACTGGTTTGATACACACACACACACACACACACACACACACACACACACACACACACACACACACACACACACACACACACACACACACACACACACACACACATGTCCTGAGTTGCACTTTAATTACTGTCACTTTATACCTGGCTGCTACCTCAATAAGTGCTATGTGCATAGAACACTATCTCATAGTATGTTATGTTTACATTTGGCATATTTAGAAACTGTCATCTTTTTGCACTACTGTGTACTGGTCGGCCCTGCACTGTCCCTTACTGTGTCTATTGTCCTGTTCATTGTTAGTAATTTATTGTACTGTCCCGTAATTTTTGCACATGTTTGCACGTGCACTTTATATTGGTATGTTATTTAGTCTGTGTAGTCTCATGTGGTCCTGTGTTTGTCCTATGTTGTTTTATGTAGCACAATGGTCCTGGAGGAAAGTTGTCTCATTTCGCTGTGTACTGTACTAACTGTATATGGTTGAAATGACAATAAAAAACACTTGACCACTTGACCAAGACTGCGGGACGGGTTACGAGCCGATCACCGCATCTCTGAATGATAAACCAACAGTTGCCTTCTCTCCCACGATCGCGAAACTGGCTTCGGCGCCGCCACTTTATTCTCTCTCTAGTCGTACTAACCGCACACACACACGACCCCTCACAAACATTTGGCTAGTAGATAACTTTGTGATAAAGCTCAGCTTTGTCCCCAAGTTATTGTACAAGCGGAGACACATGGTAAATGGGCAGACACCATTAACCGGCTTCTCTCTGCCCACATTCGCGGCCATACTCTCTTGCCGGAAATCTTGCATGACATACTCTCCACAAGTGTTTTGTAAAGTGTTTTGGTTTGCATACACAAAGGCTGGCAGGGAATGCCAGTGCTCAGATTCAAGCCTTCATTGTTCCCTTTTGAAAATGTATGTGTAACGTTTGAATAACGAGGCTGACGAGGAGATGCGGATCCAAACGCAGTTTGAGTTTATTTTATCAGAAAACACCAAATGAACAAAAGAACAACCCACGATGGGGAAAAGAAACATAAACTAGTTAAGGTAACCACGGTAGAGACAAACAGGGAACAAGGGAGAGAAGCACACATCAGGCTAACATCAAACAACGATCGACAAAGACTGAACAAAGACACGGGGTATAAATACACAAACATGGGAAAAGGGACCAATGAAAGAACAGAACTCAAACAAGATAACAAGGTGATTAACAGAAACCAAAGGCAAATTAACAAGGGCAGGTGTAAACAATGAACAGTGAACACGAACGCTAACAGAGGACTGTGGAGTTAAATAAGGGACTAAAGTGAAAACTAAGAAATACCAAAAGTGACAAAAATACAAACAAAGGGCAACAGAGGGACAAGACAGGGTAACCGTTACATAGCCCCCCCCTTAAGAATCGGATACCAGACGATCCTTAATAACACACAACAAAAGACAAAAATCCATAAGAACAACATGAGGGCACCAGGGGCAAACAGACAGTCCAAGTGGGCACATGGGCAGACAGGCAGACCAGGGGGAACACTGGGCAGGCAGGAAGTCCGGGGCAGACAGGCAGACCAGGGGGGCACAAGAACAAGGAGGCAGTCCAAGGGGCACAGAGGGCAGGCAGGAAGTCCGGGGAGCCACGAGGGGAAATGAGACAGTCCACGGGGGCACAAAGGGAGATGCGACAGTCCACGGGGGCACAAAGGGAGATGAGACAGTCCACGGGGCACAAGGGACAACCAGGCAGTCCATGGGGGCACAAAGGGACAGGTTTAGGAGGCCGGGGTGGTATCGACCGGGCGGGGTCAGGTTTCAGTGGTCTGGGAGCTGGCCACAGGGTAAGGACAGGTTTGGGGGACCAGGGAGGAGGCCAATGGACAGGGACTGGGTCAGGAGGCCTGGGTGGAGGCCACCGGACAGGGACTGGGTCAGGGGGCCTGGGAAGAGGCCACGGGACTGGGACTGGGTCAGGAGGTCTGGGAAGAGGCCACAGGACAGAGGCTGGCAGAGCCGCAGTGAGGCGGAGCCAAGGAGGACTTCGGAGGCGGAGCCATAGAAGACTTAGGAGGCGGCGCCAAAGGAGGCTTAGGCAGGGCCATGGCAGACTCAGGTGGTAAGGCCTTGGGCAGGTCAGGAGGCGGAACAGTGTTGGGCGGAGCCAAGGGAGGCGATGGTGTAGAAGGCTCAGAAGGCGGAGCCACTGGAGGTGGAGCCGAAGGTGGCGAGGGCGAAGAAGGCTCTGAAGACGGAGCCAATGGAGGCTTCGGGGGCGGAGCCGGGAGAGGCTCGGGAGGCTCCGGAGGAGGAATTGAAGGAGGTTCAGGAGGCGGAGCCGAAGGAGGCGAGGGCGATGAAGGCTCTGAAGACGGAGCCAATGGAGGCTTCGGAGGCGGAGCCAGGAGATGCTCGGGAGGCTCAGGAGGTGGAGCTGAAAGAGGCTCAGGAGGCAGAGCCGAGGTAGGCGGCACCGTGGGAGGCTCTAGGAGCGTGAGACCAGGAAGACTCTGGAGTCTCTGGGGGTAGAGACGTAGGAGGCTCTGAGGGCGGAGCCGCCAAAGGCTTGAGTGGCTTGAGAGGCGGTGCCGGAGGAGGCTCGGGAGGCGGAGCCATAGGAGGCTCTGAGGGCAGGGCCGTCGAAGGCTTGAGTGGCTCGAGAGGTGGAGCCGTAGGAGGCTCAAGAGGCTCTGGGGGTGGAGCCGTCAAAGGCTTGAGTGGATCGAGAGGCGGAGCAATCGGAGGCTCTGGAGGCGGAGCCGTAGAAGGCTCTGGGGGTGGAACCACAGGAGGCCCCGTATGCGGAGCTGCAGGAGGCTCGAGAGGCTCTGGGGGCGGAGCCGTAGGAGGCTCAAGAGGCTCTGGAGGCGGAGCCGTAGGAGACTCGGGGGGCGGAGCCCTGGAAGGCTCGAGAGGCTTGAGGGGCGGAGCCCTGGCAGGCTCGAGAGGTTCAGGAGGCGGAGCCCTGGAAGGCTCGAGAGGTTCGAGAGGCGGAGCCCTGGGAGGCTCGAGAGGCTTGAGGGGCGGAGCCCTGGCAGGCTCGAGAGGCTTGAGGGGCGGAGCCCAGGCAGGCTCGAGAGGCTTGAGGGGCGGAGCCCAGGCAGGCTCAGAGGCTTGAGGGCTGAGCCCTGGAAGGCTTGAGAGGCGGAGTTCTGGGGAGCTCAGGGGGCGGAGCTCTGGAAAGCTTGGGAGGCTTGAGAGACGGAGTCCTGGAAGACTCGAGAGACTTGAGGGGCGGAGCCCTGGAAGGCTTGAGGGGCTTGAGAGGCGGAGCTCTGGGAAGCTCGGAGAGCAGAGCTCTGGAAAGCTCGGGAGGCTTGAGAGACGGAGCCCTGGAAGACTCGAGAGACTTGAGAGGCGGAGCCCTAGGAGGCTCGAGAGGCTTGAGGGGCGGAGCCCTGGTAGGCTCGAGAGGCTTGAGAGGCGGAGCTCTGTAAAGCTCGGGAGGCGGAGCTCTGGAAAGCTCGGGAGGCGGAGCTCTGAAAGCTCGAAACTCGAAGGCGGAGCTCTGGAAAGCTCGAAACTCGGAAGGCGGAGCTCTGGTAAGCTCGAAACTCGGAAGGCGGAGCTCTGGTAAGCTCGGAAACTCGGATGGCGGAGCTCTGGAAAGCTCGGAAACTCGGATGGCGGAGCTCTGGAAAGCTCGGAAACTCGGATGGCGGAGCTCTGGAAAGCTCGGAAACTCGGATGGCGGAGCTCTGGAAAGCTCGGAAACTCGGATGGCGGAGCTCTGGAAAGCTCGGAAACTCGGATGGCGGAGCTCTGGAAAGCTCGGGAAACTCGGATGGCTGAGCTCTAGAAAGCTCGGGAAACTCGGATGGCTGAGCTCTGGAAAGCTCGGGAGGAGGAGCCCTGGAAGACCCGAGAGGTGCTGGCTCTAGGATGGGCACGACCACTGGCGCTGGCTCTTGGGCGGTCACGGTTACTGGCACTGGCTCTTTGACGGTCATGGCTACTGGCACTGGCTCTTGGACGGTCATGGCTTCGGGCTCTGGCTCTTGGACGGTCACGGCTACTGGCACTGGCTCTTGGACGGTCGAGGCCGCAGGCGCTGGCTCAGGGACGGTCGAGGCCGCAGGCGCTGGCTCAGGGACGGTCGAGGCCGCAGGCGCTGGCTCAGGGACGGTCGAGGCCGCAGGCGCTGGCTCAGGGACGGCCGAGCTGCAGGCGCTGGCTCAGGACGGCCGAGGCTGCAGGCGCTGGCTCAGGGACGGTCGAGGCCGCAGGCGCTGGCTCAGGGACGGTCGAGGCCGCAGGCGCTGGCTCACTGACGTTTGAGGCTACAGGCGCTGGCTCACTGACGTTTGAGGCTACAGGCGCTGGCTCACTGACGTCCGAGGCTACAAGCACTGGCTGGGTTGCCGTGGTAAGCGCCGGCTTGGGTTCGCTGGGCTGAGGGCAGAGCCAAGGGGGTTCAGAGCATGGGGCTGTGGCAGGCGGTGGCTGGAGTGCAGAGACCTCTCCTTTCTCCTCTTCCTCCGGCTGATGCGACTGGCGAAGCTGGGATGTTGTTCCTGGTCGGCGTGGCTTCAGGTTCGCTGACCGTGGCTGGCAAGGGCTCAGGCTCGCTGACCGCTGGTTGACGAGGGCTCAGGCTTGCTGACGGTAGAGGCCGTTGGCGCTGGTTCGCTCACTGTGACATGCGTGGCCGCTGGCTCGCTCACTGTGACATGCGTGGCAGCTGGCTCGCTCACCGGGCAGGCGTGGGCTCTGGCTCGCAGACCGGGCAGGCGTGGGCCGGAGGCGGAAGCCTGTCTTCTCCTCCTCCGGGCAGACGAAGAGGACGCGCTGGCTCATTGACAGGCGTGAAAGGACGAACCACGGGCGAATGGAGGGTCAATACTGCGGGAGGCGCTACGGGGTTCTCCTCGATGATCTCCACTGTTAGAGGAGAACCGCAGATCTGTAGGGTCTCCTCAACGAACGCGCGGAGCGTCCAGTCGCGCGTTGGCGGTGGCAGCCGCTTCTTCAGCCCGTCACTCAGGTTGCCTCGGAAGAAGACCACAAGGGAGAAATTAGGGAAGTCTGAAACGTTTGCCAGAACCAGAAAGTCGTGGATGTGGTCTTCTATAGGTCGGTCCCCTTGCTTCAGGCTGAGCAGTTCATAGTTCGCCCGAAAAACTGCTGGATCCATTGTGTGTTCGATCGTTCTGTAACGTTTGAATAACGAGGCTGACGAGGAGATGCGGATCCAAACGCAGTTTGAGTTTATTTTATCAGAAAACACCAAATGAACAAAAGAACAACCCACGATGGGGAAAAGAAACATAAACTAGTTAAGGTAACCACGGTAGAGACAAACAGGGAACAAGGGAGAGAAGCACACATCAGGCTAACATCAAACAACGATCGACAAAGACTGAACAAAGACACGGGGTATAAATACACAAACATGGGAAAAGGGACCAATGAAAGAACAGAACTCAAACAAGATAACAAGGTGATTAACAGAAACCAAAGGCAAATTAACAAGGGCAGGTGTAAACAATGAACAGTGAACACGAACGCTAACAGAGGACTGTGGAGTTAAATAAGGGACTAAAGTGAAAACTAAGAAATACCAAAAGTGACAAAATTACAAACAAAGGGCAACAGAGGGACAAGACAGGGTAACCGTTACAGTATGTTCTCCGGACGTTGATTTTTCTAAGAGAACAATCTAATATTGAGACTGTTAAACTGTCTGGTTATTAGTCCCTGAATCCAGGGTGGTGCTCCAGGGATATTAATCCTTATTAATATTCTATTGATTTTGATAATTGACAATTATCTTTGATTATTGTTGAATTTGAAGGATTTCAAAGCTATTGTTAATTCTAATCAATGTTCCATTAATTTTAATAACTGATGATTATCTTTGATAATAATTAATATTCTATTGAATTTGATAATTGATGGTTGTCTTTGATGATTGTTGATTTAAAGGATTACAAAGCTAACATTGATTCTAATCAGTGTTCTATTGGTTTTAATAATTGATAATTAACTATGATAATTATTAATGATTGCTAATAACCAAACACGGTGTAGAGTATGAGGGATAATCATTAACTCATCGATTCTGAATTCAAAGAACCCCTTTGTAAGATCACTGAAATGGCGCCCGCTAGTCTGTTGAGTACAATGCGCTATTGACAGAGGGACCACGTTCTTTACCATGTGAGAAAAGGCACGTGGAAAGTTGGCAACAGAATGTGTGTCTTTCATTTTAAAACCTAGAAGGGTTTATTTTTAAGTAAATACGTTTAATCCCTGTATGTTGTGTATTTCTGATGTTAGATTAAACTAGTAAAAGTTTGTTTAGTTGTGTTAGTTAAACTCTGGAGCTTTAAATAAGGGTCTTAAAATGTATATCCACTTTTAAGTGTACTAAATACACGTTTCTTGGTATCAAATTATACCTTACGACTTGTCCTAGCTGAATATATATATATGGTCACATTAAAACGTATTCTGCTATGTTTTACCATCTTTTGAGTTATTCAAGCCAAAGCCGGACCCGGTCATGCAAATGAGCCTTGACGGGACAAAGGGACCATCTCATGCCCAAAATAAGGGAGACTTTTACGACCTCCAAAGGAATGTGCAGAGATTGCTGATTCTCACTTAATTCTTACTGAGAAGGAGAAATGAACCCTTTTAATCCTATATATTCTATATATATATATATATATATATATATATATATATATATATCCATGTGATAAATGTATTGACATGTATCTAATGTTCCATCTCATGATTTCCCTTTATGTTGTTTGGTCTATGTTTTCTTGCAAACTCTAATGGGTTAATGTTTCAGACTTTGCATACTATGGTTAACCGAAATCATATGTGTGGCACATTTGGTCTCTATAACTTAGTATTTTGAAGATCGAAATGACTGTGTACATGATATGTCGATAACAAAAACATATTAGTATTACAAGAATATTTCCTAGTTTCTTCATTGGCTACCAACCCAATAAGGGTTAATTGTTGTAATAAGTTGGCTATCCTTATAATAATCCATCTATTTTCCTTATTGCTTTTACTGTGTTTAACTTGCGTATTTTATTTTTATTCTATGTTACATGTATGTTTGTTAAGTTTGTGATATATCCTAGTTCTTTGTATTAAACCCAATTATATGCTTAGTTGTCTGTGTGTGTGTTGGTCATAAAACAAAGCCTCTTTAATGTGCGATCTAAAGCTACGAGCTGATATTATCAAAGTAAGTTAACGTGCTTTGATGAGTGAGCTTACAACTAAGAATAACCTTCAAGAGAATTGATCAGGAGTATTTCGCAAAGCAGTTCGCTGGACGAACTGACTGATTGCGGTAGCCTACGGGTCAATTCCATTAAGGTGTTATTAAAATTAATATAGCCTGTCTGCATATAATGTATATTCCTAATTAATTATAATTCCATTGAGGGTTTAATTATCTATATATATTTGAAGCAGACTCTTGGACTATATAAGCCCTTTTTGAGGCGTTTTTGTATGTATTGTTATCTGGTTCAACCCGTATGATTAATCATTGATTACGATCATTTAAAATTAATTGTACATTCCCCAAACCTGACCTGGATACCCTACAACAGTCCTAAACGTAGAGCACTACACTTGCAAGCCTCACCCTTTTTCCTCCAAACATAACGCTGGTCATTGTGGCTAACAGTTATATTTTTGTTTCATCAGACCAGAGAAAATTTCTCCAAAAAGTAAGATCTTTGTCCCCATGTGCACTTGCAAACTGTATGGTGGATTTGAAGCATTGGATTTTTCCTTGCTGTGCAGCCTTTCAGGTTATGTTGATGTAGGACTCGTTTTACTGTGGATATAGATACTTGTCTACCTGTTTCCTCCAGCATCTTCACAATGTCCTTTGCTGTTTGTAACAGGGGTAAAATGGGCAAGGAGGAGGCAGGAATGGCTTAACAATCAAATTTAATGAAAAATTAAAAAGACAAACATAAACACACACGACAGTTGCATGTGGCTCTCTCTCTCCTGAACTGCATCCAGCTCGGCCTTATCCCTCTCCAGCTCGGCCTTATCCCTCTCCAGGGGTCCTCTGACCCCTGCTCGATGGAATGCCCCTCTGCGTTCTGGTCACCGGTAGGGAGTTCCTCTGGCCCTGGCTCCACCACTCCAGGTGGCTGCTGGCGAGCCCCTCCTCCCCTCGCGGATGGCGGCCTTTCCTCTGCATCCAGGCACCCAACAGTGACTCCTCTGTCCCCCTGCAGACAGCTGCGACTGTTCCTTTGGGCAGACGGCAGTGATGAGGACTCCATGATAGCATAGCCCTCTTCCTTCCTGGGTTTCGGCACCAATGTAACAGGGGTAAAATGGGCAAGAAGGAGGCGAGAACCAGCTGAACAGTCAAAATAATTTTTAATGAAAACATAAAAAGACAAACATAATCACACGGCAGCTGCATGTGGCTCTCTCTACTGAACTGCATCCAGCTCGGCCTTATCCCTCTCCTCAGCTGATTAGCCTGATACGGGTTTGCATTGTCACATGACGTACATGGCATGACAGTACATGGCATGACATACATCACCCCTCCCCCATCCTTTCTGGCTGCGGCTGCCGGCAGGCTTTCCCCCCCTTTCGACACCAGGGAGACAAGGGGAGGGAAAAGGGGAGAGCGAAAGGGCAAGGCGGAGCGACAGTGAAAGAGAGAGAGACTTTTTTTTGCCGGTTCCGCAATACGCCGTCATCAGGTCTTCGACCACTCTTCCACCCTCTGGCGGACGGCAGCCGCTCCTCCCCAGGCGGACCGGAGTGAGTCCTCTGGCCCCTGCTCGATGGAATGCCCCTCTGCGTTCTGGTCGCCGGTAGGGAGTTCCTCTGGCCATGGCAGTGGCTCCACCACTCCAGGTGGCCGCTGGCGAGCCCCTCCTCCCCTTGCGGATGGCGGCCTTTCCTCTGCATCCAGGCGCCCAGCAGTGACTCCTCTGTCCCCCTGCAGACAGCCGCGACTGTTCCTTTGGGCAGACGGCAGTGACGAGGACTCCATGATAGCATATCCCTCCTCCTTCCTGGGTTTCGGCACCAATGTAACAGGGGTAAAATGGGCAAGAAGGAGGCGGGAACCAGCTGAACAGTCAAAATAATTTTTAATGAAAACTTAAAAAGACAAATATAATCACACGGCAGCTGCATGTGGCTCTCTCTCCTGAACATCTCCATCTGGCTCTGCCTTATCTCTGTCTTCGCCTGATTAGCCAGATTGGGGGCCGGCCATGCAGACTCATGGCCCGGCCCCGCCCTCCTCCATCATCACACTGTTGTTCTAGGATTGATTTTCACTTTTCGTTCCAAACTACATTAATCTATGGGAGACAGAATGCGTCTCCTTCCTGAGCAGTATGATGGCTGTGGTCCCATGAAGTTTATACTTGCATACTATTGTTTGTACAGATGAACATGGTACCTTCAGACATTTGGAAATTTCTCCAAAGGATGAACCAAAGGCTGGAGGCTGCTTCAGCTTTATCGTTTACAACATTAACAAAATGTTGAAAACATTATCAAAATTAAGAAATCTTACCTGTTTATTGTGTCTAACAAGAAGCTATTAAGAATTCAGTTAATGTGACTTAACAATGATATTGTGAGTTAAAGATTTCTGTTTCAGTGTTTTGTTTATTACTATGTCCAGTTACTCTGAAACATGGAAGACATGTAGAGACATAGAGAGTTATTGTAGAGAAATTAAAGTTATTTAAAACAAAGTAATACAGAGGCCATAACACTGTTGCCTTCAATGATGGGAGGGGGGTTCTCAAGAAGGAGAAAAGCAGTGTGGTCCAGCGTGTCATTCAAATGAGACAACATTTTCAGAAGATGACCTATTGGCCCAAGAGTACATGAAGGCTCAGAACCAGAAAACCTGGTATAAGAAGATTGTCAGGAACAGAAGCCAGGCAAAAAGGTTCTACTGTTGCTCCCCTCCAATGACTGCATGCTATTGGCCAAGAGGCAGGGACCATACGACGTGGTGCACAAGACATGGCTGACAGCATCACCTGCACTGGAGAGGGGAAGATAAAGCATAACTCTGACCTCAAACTGCTGAAAGAGTGCCACTCCCAGACTGATCCAGTAAAAATGCAGCTGTTTGTTCAATGCAATTGTGAGGCAAAAAACCAATGTAGCAATATTGTGCTAATAGGGGCACACCACAAAAAAATGGTCTTATCGCATGTAGAGACACACCGGAAAGATCAGCTTAAGCATTTACTGGACCCAGTGCACTTTGATGAGAAGCCTAGATATACTCGCCTGGTTCAGCATGACATAATCATTGAGGACACACCAGGATGTTAAAAGATCTACCGCATCCCAGAACACCTGCTGCGTGTGGTGAACGATGAGCGGGATATAATGCTTTCAATGAGTGCAACTAACCCTTCCAAAAGTGAGTGGTGTAGTCCCTTTATGCTGCTCCTAAAATGAGATGGTACTATCAGTTACTGCATTGACTTTAGAGAGATCAACAGCCTGTCTAAATTTTAGCCATATCCTATGCCCTGAATTGATGTCTTGGTGGAGAGGCTGTACAGTAGAGATGGACAATATCAGGTGATTTACTTGGCCATTGCATAACATTCCACTTCTTTCCCTTAAAAAACTCTTTTCGCAGTATGCTTCGGTCATTGTCCATCTGTACTGTGAAGCGCCGTCCAATGAGTTCTGAAGCATTTGGCTGAATATGAGCAGATAATATTGCCCGAAACACTTCAGAATTCATCCTGCTGCTTTTGTCAGCAGTCACATCATCAATAAATATAAGAGAACCAGTTCCATTTGCAGCCATACATGCCCACGCCATGACACTACCACCACCACCATGCTTCACTGATGAGGTGGTATGCTTTGGATCATGAGCAGTTCCTTTCCTTCTCCATACTCTTCTCTTCCCATCACTCTGGTACAAGTTGATCTTTGTCTCATCTGTCCATAGGATGTTGTTCCAGAACTGTGAAGGCTTTTTTAGATGTTGTCTGGCAAACTCTAATCTGGCCTTCCTGTTTTTGAGGCTCACCAATGTTTACATCTTGTGGTGAACCCTCTGTATTCACTCTGGTGAAGTCTTCTCTTGATTGTTGACTTTGACACACATACACCTACCTCCTGGAGAGTGTTCTTGATCTGGCCAACTGTTGTGAAGGGTGTTTTCTTCACCAGGGAAAGAATTCTTCGGTCATCCACCACAGTTGTTTTCCGTGGTCTTCCGGGTCTTTTGGTGTTGCTGAGCTCTCCGGTGCGTTCTTTCTTTTTAAGAATGTTCCAAACAGTTGATTTGGCCACACCTAATGTTTTTGCTATCTCTCTAATGGGTTTGTTTTGATTTTTCAGCCTAATGATGGCTTGCTTCACTGATAGTGACAGCTCTTTGGATCTCATATCGAGAGTTGACAGCAACAGATTCCAAATGCAAATAGCACACTTGAAATGAACTCTGGACCTTTTATCTGCTCCTTGTAAATGGGATAATGAGGGAATAACACACCTGGCCATGAAACAGCTGAGCAGCCAATTGTCTCATTACTTTTGGTCCCTTAAAAAGTGGGAGGCACATATACAAACTGTTGTAATTCCTACACCGTTTGCCTGATTTGGATGTAAATACCCTCAAATTAAAGCTGAAAGTCTGCAGTTAATTTTGTTGGTTTCATTTCAAATCCATTGTGGTGGTGTATAGAGTCAAAAAGATTCGAATTGTGTCGATGTCCCAATATTTATGGACCTGACTGTAGCTGCTTGAAACCCTTGCCTGTTGTATATGTGCTGCTTCAGTGCTTTGAGTCCACTGCCACAAGGCTGGTGTGTAAGTGTTTGCTTCTGTGGGGAAAGACGCGATGCTCCATATTGTTGTTGTTGTGATGATTCATGAAGCGTTCCATTCAACTCAGACAGTCTGAATTTCCACCTTTGAACTGGGGAAAGTTCCAACTTGGAAACTCGTGTAGAAATCTTCAACACCCATTTCATCGAAATGCAGGTGTGTGTTACATCAGGCAAACATTTTGGTCCCCAGGGCAGAAAGTGTTTATAGTGAGTGACAAACATTAACTTTTATTAAATAATATCCATTAACGAGTCAAAGTTCTCATATTAAATAATAATTAAATGTGTTTAGCAAACGTTTTACAGAGACAGGTGTTCAAAACACGGTTAATTACACTCTCTTTTGATTATCACAACGATAGCATTGCAGTGTCCATTTGAGTAATATGAGACATCTCTGACAATTAATGTACCCCTAAAAATCACAACGTAATCAATCTCAAAATTAAAAATAAGCTCCCTCTTTGACACATTTGTGTTTAGTTTTCAGGTAATTGTCACTGTATTTTGAATTAAGTGAAAAGTCACATCATGCATGATCACCATCGATCATCGTTTTCATGATCGATCATTGCTGTCACATTCGAGTACCTGTGAACTCGAGCCCATCCCTAGTGGGGTTAAATTAAAGATTCATCCCTAACTTCTCTGACCCTCCATCATTCAGTTTGTTTATTGGACCATGGGACTATTCAAACGTGACACTACTACTTGGTGTGAGAGAGGAGAGAATGGTAGGGCATTTAGGGTAGAACATGTACTGGAAGGCAGCGAGTCCAAATCATGAGCTGGGCCAGTAGGGAGTGGCAGAATTCCCCTCGTCGTGGCAAAGGAGGAGGCATCTCTGGCCCCAGATGTGAGTAGGGTGGTGGAAGGGGGATCCCTTCAATCATTGTCCCCAAGGTCCAAGCTCAAGATAGGAGTGGGTGATCAGGGTGAAGGATAATGGAAACCCTCTGAATGTGAAAAGGATACACCTGAAGCTAATTGTGTCTCATTACTGATGTCATAAATGAAATATCAAGTCTCTCCTTTAGCAAGACCCAACTTTCACCTTGAAGTCCATGTACTATATGACAAAGGTGTGCCACCACTGAGATGATAACCATCTGACTCTGTGTCAAGAACACAACATCTATTTCTCTCATCCAACCTGATGGATACTTTTTATATGTTTGTTTCTACTTTTAAATAAAAGTTGACATTTCAAAAGCATTCCATGAATCAGTCAATCACTTACTTGACACTGTTTTCACCCTATGAGCTGTTCCACTGGCACACATAGAATTAAAGCTGGAGTTAATAAATTTTTGTAGCTTTCAATATTTATACAGAAAAAACTGGACTACCATGATTGGGGTAAGGAGCCAAGGTAAAGCTGACAGTCAATTCAGTCTACTCTATGGTACTCTGGTACATTCTTCCAGTCTATGACACACTCCAAATCCTAAATATTCATATTTATGACATTCCATTATGAACCTAAATTATGTCTATTATTACCATTTGCAAGCGGTACCAATAAATGACTGGAAATGAATCTCTACCTATGCCAAGAAAAGAGGCAGTTGAAACAGTCATCCAAGTGGAACTAAAATTACCCAAATATTTCAGTCTTATGACAACGCTGCAATTCACTATGTTTGCCACATTCTTAAAGTGAAAAAATAATAATCCAGCACTCCACCTTGGGCCGTTCACTCAGCTGCTGGATTGTGTTTGGTAAGAATCAGGCATTCGTCATTAGTATCAGACTAAACCGTTGCAGTACACTGAGTGAAAAACTTGTGAGAGAGGACAATGGCTTGGAAGTGCTGATCTAGCATACCTGGCAGCTCCTTGCTAGTGCAACTTCAAAGGTCCCTACTTCTCTTTGAAAGCCATTACGCCTAACCCCCTTGGCTTCTAAAACAGCACACTTAAAGGCTTCAGTATGTTTGGCACAGACAACTGGCCCCAAAATCTTGGATGTGAAGGAGGTGTAAAAAAAAAAACACATAAAAGACAGCATTGATTAAAAAAACGAAGGGTCAAATAATATATCATGGTATACTTATGATAGATTGTTAAATTAATGTTAGTTTGAGATTCTTAAAAATGTTTGAGCCAAGTACTAGGTGAAGGATAACAGCTGAAGAATTTGCTTTGGTTTTGTCTAGTTTGGTGTGTATCACATGGGTAGCCAGTGGAAAGTTCCAGCCAGATGCCTTGCAAATGGGATGTCACGTTTTGACCAGGAATGAAACCTTTGGCTACAAAGGACAAAAGACAGACTGGCAGAGTCTTCCTGACAGAGTTCTAGGGTATAAAATAATAAAATAACAATACAACATTATTTTTTAACCGTTCATCCCCAACACTATTATGACTAATTGGTGATTAATCTCAGTAGAAAGCACTGCAGCAGAATAGAATCCTTGTTTAAGTTTTTTCCCTTCCTCCCCTGGTTTACGGTCAATGTAATGGAAACAGTCCTAATATTAGTGATGAGTTCCACTCTCAAATATGAGCCCTATTATTCTGAAGCAAAGCAGTGATCACACAAACAGAAAGAGATTGCTCGATCACGGCATTCATGTTAGTAAAAGTGACAGTCTGCTTTCGATATCACCATAAAACCATGCTGTGAGTATTACAGATTCTATATAATGGAAGTCCTTTCTTTTGTGGAAATAAAAACATTTTAAAAAGGAAAAAAAACAGACATTCCAGGAATTCCATGTCAGTGCCATACATAAAGAAGGGTTGGACTGGAAAAATTGTCACTCACATATCACTGAAAAATAAAGGAGAATCTGCATGCACTTAACCCTTCCACTGCTGGGGCTGTAGAATCACACTTTACACTGACATACTGTTCAATCTCTTATAATATCACACTTGAACTTGAGGCCATCCCCTTGGAGTGTGACGATGTAGTAGGGGAATGGAATGGCTGTGGAATACATTTCATTTTACCCCATGACTTTGTTTACTGCAAGGATCTAAGCCTCTGCCAAGCTTAACACATATCTGCACATGTACGTCCTCACACAGAGGGTAAGGAAAACAGTGGGGGAGGTTATTTCAAAGCTTACATTATGAACCCTACTCTAAAATGTGCACTACAGTCTTTTATAGATTACTCCAAAGTCTTGAAATCCATAATTGAAATGTTTACACCAAATTTTAGACTCTCAGCTCTCTTTTAAGATTCTTCAGAGCCCATTAAAGTTGCAGTATGAAAGATTTAGAAACCCTAATTACTAATGTCATCTGTGGCCATTTAGTGAAATGCAGCCAGCTACCTGTTGCTCCATCGCCATAGGGACACGAGCGAATGAGCATCGGCCAAAACAATGACATAACATACAAAGAGACTGAACGTGATTGACAGGCATCATACTGACAGATGGAGTAGCATAATTAAAATTACACCGTTTTGATCGTTTTACTACATACTTTGAGACTAAACTAAAACTACTTATCAGCTAACATAGCATACTGATACACACGCACAGCTACTTACTACTGAACTATACCAGACACTTTACTGTTGCACTGTTATGTTGCACTATTGTATGTTTTGTATGTCATATGTTGTACTATGATCAAGAAACCAACATATTTGCTTAAATTTATCCTGTATCCCTAACTTTTATTATAAAGAGAAGATCGTTTAAATTATTTGAAAGTTATGAAGCAAGGTAGCTTGCAATTCATCAGCGTTAGCAGGCAAGATCAAGTTAGCTAAAATTACACAGATCAATCCTTATGGCACTATATTTCACATGCTTTGAAGTTATATAAGCTTACTTGTCCAATAAGTAGAACGCCAATTAAGGGTCGGTTTTGATTTCCAAAACCGATCGAAGGTCCCTCCAGGAATCAAATGCCCTGCCGATGTTCACTCTAGTTTTCGATCAATCACGATCACAGTCCCGCTTAGCCAGACGGAATTCAGTAGAACATTTTTTTTGTTTGTTTTTTGGCTTACTCTGAGTTTGTGTAGGAGTCTGTGTTGTGCTGGGAGCCAGACATTTGCTGGATTCCATCTCTAAGATAATGTTACCTAGTGTTGCGGACAGTTGTCGCTGTTGAGTAGCGGAAGAGAAGCACCGAGGCTCTCGGGAGTGCGCATAAACGTCACATCCTTTGGATTTTCCCGGCAAAACCGAGCCGCTCCCTTTGCATGACAATCAGTCTACAGGCTTTAATAGACAACTAGGAAGTCCGGGAAGGGCTCACATTAAGTTGCCTTAAAAGAGGTTCACACATTGGCAATAAAATGGTGAATGTTACATGAAAATTGTTACATACTGCACCTTTAAACTAGCTTTTCAGTTTTATTAACTGTGAGCAATTTGGCCAACATACGGAGCACATATAAAATCATCTAAAGATGATACCACTGAAAAAGTTAACCAAATGCTAAATCACCCTTTAACAAACATCGATGCCCTGTGACTCCAAGTCTTGTTTCCATCGTGCTGATGCGCAAACTTCATGACTGATCACAGACTGGATGTTTCAACTACACAACCATTTATCCCCAAATGAGGCCCTGTGAACAGCTGTGGCTAAAAGTATTGGCAGTGACATAAATGTTGTGTTTTGCAAAGTTTGCTGCTTCAGTAGATTATTTTTTCACATGTTTCTATGGTATACTGGGAAACAATGATAAGAGTTTCATAACTTTTAATGGCTTTTATTGGCAAAACATTCAATATATGCAAAGAGTCAATATTTAGTGTTGACTCTTGTTCTTCATAACCTCTGCAATTCGCTCTGGCATGCTGGATATCAGTTTCTGGGCCAAATCCTGACTGATGGCGATCCATTCTTGACTTATTAGAGCTCAGAGTTGATTTGTGGGCTTCTGCTTGTCTGCTTTTGAGGATTGACCACAGGTTTTCTATGGGATTAAAATTCAGGGTGTTCCCTGGCCGCGGATCCAAAATTTCAATGTAATGATCTCTGAGCCACTTCATTATTACTCTTGCCTTGTGACATGGTGCTCCATCATGCTGCAAAATGCATGGATTATCACCAAATTGCTCCTGGATCATTGGGAGAAGTTGCTCTTGCAGGATATTTTGATACCATTCTGTATTCATGGCAGTGTTTTTGGGCAGAATTTTGAGAGAGCCCAGTGATGAAAAGCAACCCCCCACATGGATGGTCTCAGGATGCTTCACTGTTGGCACGACACAGGGCTCATGGTAGCGTTCACATTTTCTTCTCCGGACTTTACAATAACTTTACACCAGTCTTCTGCTGTCCAATCCTTGTACTTCCTGCAGAATTTCAGTCTGTACTTGATGTTTTTCTTGGAGTGAAGTGGCTTCTTTGCTGCCATTCTTGACACAGGCCATTGTCCAAAAGTCTTTGCCTCACTGTGCGTGCAGATGCACTCACACTAACCTGCTGCCAATATTGAGCAAGCTCTGCACTAGTGGTGACACTATTCCATAGCTGACTCCTCAGGAGGAGACGGTCCTGGCACTTGCTGGACACACTGGGATGTCCTGAAGCTTTCTTCACTGCAGGTGAACCTCCTTGAAGTTCTTGATGATCCGGTAAATGGTTCTTTCAGGTGCAATATTCTTTTCAGCAATTTCCTTGCATGTGAGGCCATTTTGATGCAATGCGATGATGGCTGCACATCTTTCTTTAGAGGTAACCATTGCTAACAAGAACACAATGATGGGAAGCACTTCCTCCCTCCTTTTATAGCAATCAGTCTGTTATTATAATCCAATCAGAATGATAGTGATTTCACCTGACTAGTACTCATTCACACTTTCCCAGGTGCTGCTGATATGATTAGTGAAATTATGTTAGCTGGTCATTTTGTGCCAGCGCAATAATAAAGCGCAAAAAAGTAAAAGAAATGAAAACGTTAAAACTGGTGCACAGTTTCTCTTAATTGTATGATGTATGATGTATAGAGTTATTTTAGTGCAATACCTTAAACTGAGCTTCTAATGTGCGTGCTTCTCATACATGTGTCCCTGCTTGTTGGTGTTCTTGCGCATGCTCAGGCATTTGCTTTTTTTTTTTCATTTTCAGATCATACAGGTATTTCCCTTTAAATCCACTCGGAACCGGCAAAGTTTAGCTCTTGTTTTATTAAGTGGCTGCTGCTCTATGAGCCCAATGTCTGAATGTGTTTGAAGTGGACAAATCTCAAAACAGTTTGGGATCGCCCAAATCGCATCTTAATATTACTTTAACAAAAAGTTTATACGTGATAACATTTCAACAAACATAAAAGAACGGCTCATTGCACTTATTTGCAAAGAAAAAAAATTAAGAAAACAGCTTCAAATAATAAAGTCAGCAGTAGACTAATTATTTTTCATCACATGTTAATAAATACTTACTATATTTCATTGGCTGTGGCTAATTATTGCTCTTTCGCTCATCGGCACCATACACACACACACACCAGACGACAAGATGCCTAGATATCGAGTTGGATTGAAATCCGTCATAACGTCTGCGACTTGTCTTGTTGTGTGGCAAGAATGCACACAATACAAGATGTTCATCGTGAGATCTGAGACTTCTCATCGCAGACCAGTCGTCGACTCAAAACCACAAAGGTGACGGGCTTGAGTCGAGTAGAGTGCACTAGGCTTTAGAGTGCAATTCTTCTGCAAGTTTGGGCAAAAAAAGGAAATACGCTCTCATTGTATCATGCTATAAGAGAGGACTCTAAGAGCTTAAGAGGGCTGAAAAGTTCAGGGCTCACTCAGAACTCACGTTTTCAGTCAATTCTATTACAAATTCTGTTCGAAAAAAACGTGCAGCATGCCTATCATGACTTTTCTCTCTTCAACGTGCACTCCAAACACACCATTAATGCCATTTGGAATTCAGTGATATTGTTATATATATTTCTGATTTCTGTCTGGCTCTTATTTTTCCTTGTAAAGAAATGTATTATTATCAGTAGTAGTACAATACAGATATGAAACGTTTTTAAGCAGTTCTTTTTCATACAATGACAGTTCATGGTAACGATGGCAGTCAACTCGTCAACTATACTATATTTTAGTATTCTGAAATCATACTAAGCCAGTATTCACTGATAATCGTCCCCTCTGCCACAGCTCTGAAATTTCCTTTACGTTTATGTTCAGATTAAAAACTATTGTGAAAGGTTTCACGTCATTAACGATGAAATGCCATTGGTTCTTGTGTGTCATAACGAACAAGATGCATCGGTGGCAAAATGCGTAACGGAGAGTGATATTTGAGAACTGCAGCCGAGGGGCGAGTCATTACACAATCTTTAAAATAATGACTTGAAGTCAACATTAAATCAAAATTGACCATATTTACTTTCTTAATACATGTTGCTGGTCTTGTGTGATTAATCTGTGCAGGTTATTCCAAAGAAAACTGTTTGTCTTTGTAAAACCTTTTTTTTTATGTGATAACTTTCTCTGCCTCTGAAAAAACATTTTGTCAGATGTCATCATTTATCGATTAATCATGTCGATAGTTGATTTTGGAACTATCGTTATTGGCAAAAATCTATGCCATGGTTGCTGATGATTGACATAATTTGTCATTTCAAAATAAGAGTCCCAGGTGTGTTTTGGGCTTGTTTATACTTCCTCATTTTGCACCAAAAAAACAATTCTGGTGATTTTGGGGATTTTGGATCTGGGATTTTATTCATTAAGGACTCTTTGTCGGAACCCGCCACAGTGAAGAAAGAACAAGAAATGTTTTGACATTCTATAAATCAATTTTAAAAACTATCAGCCGATTAATTGTTTATCGGCCTTTCCCAACATCTTAGTTATCGTATCGACTATGACGGCTATCCACTACTGTCAACCTCTAGTCATCATTCCCATGACTGTAAATATCCATCTGTTCCTCACACAAAGCTATTGTATGTCTTGAGAAGACTTGTAATATAGTGCACAAGTCATACAGTGTACTTGAATGATACTTGCATGATGTTTTTTGTCCTTTTGAAATCTCAACAGCCATGGCACTATGAACGGTTGTCGAATGAAGACTCTTCAAAAATACTTTTTACATACATGTTTGGAACAACATTTCATTTTTGGGTGAATTATTTCTGTAAGAGTTCTTCAAATACTCTCCATTTGATTCTGAACACTGTGAAGCTGTGAACTTTTGAACACTTACCTTTTGCAATTATAACATGGAATAATTCACCAAAAGCAATTACCAGAACATAATTACCACAAAGAAAACACTGGCACACTGTGTCTAATATAGTTGTGTGCTGAGTTATGATTTATGCTTGTTATCTTGTTAACACACGTCAGATTGCTTGTGAAATGAGTAATCTTGTCTTCATTTGCTGTGATGTCTGCCTCACGTCAGGAACGGGTCGTTAAGGCACAGACAGATCAGTACGTTTGAGAGTCAGTGAGTGTATGAGCACTTACCCAGAACTCCCTGCACTTGTGTCTGCATGTACCGCTCTCACAGGACCAGGTCGGGTCCCGGAGCTCAACGCCAGACCCCCTCTGCTGGAGAGACCATTGGCCGGGTTCAGATTAGACAGCTGTGGTGAAAGAAAACAAAATCTTGATTGAATTATGAATTATCGTGTTATTTAAAGATGCCAAAAACAGAAAAAATAGAGTAAATCAACTGGAAGTTTACTGCACTCAAAAGAACGGACTGAAAACCAGCTGTTTCAATCTGATTGGCTGCCTGTTACGCAACCGCTGGAAGTAAGGGCAAACAGGTTTTTATGAGTCCCCTGGAAACAAAGTTGCCTTTACAAGATCCCAGGTTGATATTTAAGCACCTCTGTGGAAGAACTAGTCACTGGATTTGAACGTTTGCCAGTTTAGTGGCTATAAATCTGTGTTTCTTCTACTTCGAGCATGTCCCATGGGTTGATTTTTAATAAAACGGACAGATTTCAACTTTTTTCTATTTTTTATATGAAGGTACATTTCAAAAGTGGTGTGCATGCATAGAATAAACTACTAAAACATCCATTATAAAATAAAAATAATTACATCCTTAAAACTATGATCACCTAAACAGAAAGTGAAATAAACATAAACCATTTCAATATTTATTGTGTGAAAATGATTTATATCAAATTAAAAAAAATATGACTGCCCCACAGTTGAGGCATCATTTCCACCTCCCGAAACAATTTTGCCCCTAATAAAAAATGTTTTGTGTACTTGTTAACTATGAGATGAAATATGAGACAAAACAAAGAATAATCAAGGAAAATATCACTTTTTATTGGACATCATTTCCAATCAAGCTTTAATTCTTCCAAATGATGCAAAAAGTGTCAAAAATACTATTTAACTGTGTGTATTTAGGATACATAAATTTTAGCTACATAATTAACCTTATCAAGACAAAAGAGTCTGTCATTTTTATTTAAAAACATTAACACAATGCAGAATTTGAGATGTGCTAGAAATGACACTGTGGTGGGAATTTTCATGAATGACATTCGACAAATCTCCTGTGATGCATGTACAGACATATTTGGACGTTGTTAAAAGACAAATTTAAAATTACTTTCTAGAAAGTGCAAGTTGAAAAAAACACATATTTTATGAGTTATGTCTGTAAAATAATCGGCACTTATTATGAATAGACAAAACTTCACAAAAACAAAATCACAAAGTTTACACACATTACCCCGTAATGTATTCTATGTTTTCAGTACAACAAATTAGAGAGGTTATCTGAATTATCACCATTATCTGAATGAGTTTTTACCATGTCAGTCTAATATTGTGGCATTATGTATTTCTGATATACTCAAAAGCCTGGTCAAATCAGAGCAAAATGTGATTGATCATGTTGTGACATGCCAGTCAAATGATCTCTTCCTGTTTAAGTGGGTGGTTCTTGGTCAAAACAAGCTACTAAATAGACAAGACTTTGTGTTGCTAGTCAAAATAACATTGTCTGTTAAAAGCATTGTTGCCATGACTTGCATATATTAATTAGGCTCCAGACAGACCTAGATAAAGCTTGACCTATGTGAAAATCTATTTATTTAAGTGGAGACTCTGGTCAAGTGGACAGCATGCTGGTGTGCTGGTCACACCGCAGGACAGGAAATGTGCAGCATTCCTAACAGGCAGGTGTTTAAATTAATGCTAGACCTCTGCAAGACCTCACTGAAGACGTTTATTTGAAACACTGTAGAGATGATCTTCTGCTTTCTGTCAACACACATGAACTGTGGTGGATGCTCAGTTCTAAGCAGCACAGCTGGTTGGTGATGTTAGTTAAGTCGTTATTTTAACACATTATTTGAGTACTCAAACTTTTCTAACAGTAGTAAAGAACAGGATGGCTGATTGCACAGTACTGCATAAATCTTCTACAGTGCAAAAAACAACTAACCTTTCTAGCTTTTGTGTGTGGGACTGAAAACCGTATGTACTAACAGGTGTGATTCTTGAATTGTCCTGTTCATCCGACAGCTTACAGTAGAGTCTGAAAAACTGTCTGTATGAACGAGTAATGGTATGGTTATGGCTCTAACCCTGGTTCACTAAAAGGAGGAAACGAGATGCTGCGTTAGTTAATGACTCTATGGGAAGCTCTGCCAAGGAGAGACGATCTCTGAAGCCCTTAACAATCATGGCAATTTATTGGCACATGCCGCTTTGATGCTCTTCTCCCGATGCAGGCAGAATATAAGGCAGGACTGAAGGAAAGAGAGTGCATCTCTTGAACTCGTAATAGCGAGAAATTACTGCCATTGATGCTATGGGAATTGTATACTATCACACCATGCTACTGATCTGCATGTACTAGCAATACCTACTAGCCAGAAGGGAAGTTAAAAGGCATTGTATTCAAACTGACAAAAAGGAAAGAGAGAGAGAATAAAACCCAACCATTTAGGTAGAGAAAATGGCAGTGGCACTAGCCAATCCAGGTAGAGAAGCACCTCTATGCTATACTGTAGTTATCCACACTATGGTGGAGCGAAATGCTGGAACAGTTCACTACCGATTAACTGACATAATGCCAATAGCGTAGTAGGATATTAAACATTACTCTTTAGGCTAAATCACAAATAATGACACAGTTGCAATAAATAACAAGGTCATGAACATTGAGAAATCAGACCAGGGGGTGTCTGCCCACTGACAGCCAAGGTGACTTGGCTAGTCGCTATAGAAGTAACATACATTTGCACATGGATTATGTTCTCCATCCAAACACTCCAACAAGAAGTGAAGTATTGACTGCACAGGGCAATGTGTTGGGTCCTCGCCACAGCAGACACAACAGTCAGTGCATACTCGCCATTTCAAAGCATACATCCAACAGTTCTATCAGCTCTGGAAACCAAAGGCGGTTAGGCGACTCAGGTACAGATTACAGCAGGGTCTCCTTGGCTTCCAGGACTTTGTAAAACATTTGAAGCAAATGACTAAGACACTGGCCATGTGTGCGCTACGGCATGTAACCTCATCGAAGCTGAGTCATGGAGTACCAGAGGTGTAAATTTGTGGTCTTCTGGGAGGCAGATAGGTCCACATTGGCTTCCCTGAATAGCTCCCAAATCCTCAGAACTGTCTCACACCCTGATGCAAGAGCAGGTTTATGCCACAGTTTAGGTGACCGGGGAATTGCATTGCACATACTGACAGGAGAGTTTTCTCACACCAAAGAAGACAACAATGCCTCAAGTTCAACATTGGACGTGACTGAACATTGGACCCCCCTCGGCGGTTTATGTATGTACACCACAACTGTAATGCTGTCTGTCTGGATCAGAACGTGAAAGCCTTGCATGACTGACCGAAAAGCTTATGAGACCGAGAGCTAGTGGTTCCAGGTGATTTTTGAACCACTGCGCTTGTGCAACTGTGCAGGTGCCAAAGGCTGGAAAGGCCATCACAAAAGGCTTCCAGGCTTGTGTTGGACATGTCCGATATGACAACTTTGCGTCTAGTCACTTGATTGAGTGCAATGGTTTTTATTGACAGAACACAGGTGTTTTCCAAATAGCTAGCGTGACCAAACAGCGGCTAATAACCACAAGAACAGTATCGCTATGAATGGCGAGGCACTCTCAAGTTGACTCAACATTGTAGAGGCCTCATATACAACAATCCTGGCTGTCAACCTCAAGGCCCACTGAAAGCTCTCCACAGCTTGAAATTCATCAAGCACCAGAGAATAGACTGAGTGGTCACAGAGTAAAGTTTTCATTCCTAAGAAGGAAACCTTCCGACTGGGCATCAACACACTCTTCACCCGAATCTCAAGAATGGCTATGTGCACATCACGAACGTTTTACCCTTTATGGTGCTCAACTTCTACAGCTATACTGGGCAGGTGAAGCCACTTTAGATACAGAAGAGGATAGATGCAAGGCCAGAGCCGGTGTAAAATCATCTGCAAACTCTCCTTGATTTATATCCCGACTTCACGCCTCCCTTGTGCGGTCCCCTGAGACCAACAGAAGGAGTATGGCGGGAGGAGAGGGGAGCGGATTTGGCTTTCAGAATGAAAGCAAGCCGAGAGCAAAACTTTTCGAGTTTCATGTGCCCACAATGGACACAATCGATCTCATGGGCCCACACTGACACTGAATGGGTGAAGCCGCTTGATATGGAGGAGAGCAGGCACACAAGGCTGGGCCAGCAGCATCATTAGAAAACATCTCTATTATGTGCTTTTTGTACAGTAAAACACACAATGCAATAACAAGAGCAATAGTATTTTCAGATGCATAAAGCACACACTTTCCATTGGTGTGCAACAGGGAAGTAGAAGACAATGCACTCGCTGTGAAGGTGTACATTATCAACAATGAAGCGAAGATTCAGACGTTCAGAGTATGAGAGATGATATTGCAACCCTAAAGGAAAAATTTGGATGAAATGCTGCCCATTCCACCTTACATGCTCACAATGATGTGCACATTGGGTGAGCGCTATCTGGCAATAAACTGGCATGATTGCAAAGGACTTCTGAGATCTTCACTAATGGGCGGAGCTTCCCATTTCGTCAGCAACCCCCGACTGACTTGAAATTAAAACCAATGTCAAGCAAATTTTATTCTTGAGACAGCAGTGTATAACGCCTGTAACCGTAGTGACAATGATAAAAGTAAAGATTATATATGGTGATGCTCATAACACTAGAACGTTTTTTCTTAGTTGACACAATGTTATTTAAGAAACGAGTAAACTTGAGGGTCGAGTTTGTCTTTCAAGTCTTAATAACCGCCAGTGGCTTTTTAAATTTTATCGTGCAAACAGTGGATGTATTCACAAATATACAGTATATGAGAGGACCATGTAAATGAAGTGGTGCAAACCCTAATTTGCCATTTTTGTGAGAAATAAGTCATTGCACGTTAGACGTCTGAAAACCACATCTATTCTCAGCGCAAAGTTTAAATTCAGTCTGCGTATTTGCAGTTTAGGTATTCTCCCAGCAGGTGCTATGGTATCAAAGTGCAAGTGGAATTCACAGTGGAACACAAAATGATGTCCCTAACAATTTTAGTTAAAAGAATAGTTACCCCAAAAATGAAAATTCAGTCATTGCATCACACACCATCATATCGTTCTAAACCAATACAAATTTCTTTCTTTTTAGGTACACGGAGAGACATTTTTAAAAACAAGATGTCACTGATGTTATACAGCGGCAGAGGATGGTGACCCCCTCATCAAGCTTCAAAATGATCAATTAGAAGTCAAATAAATAATTTAATAATTAATTACATAATAATGTCACTCATGTATTTTTTGAAGGCACATGACAAAGTTTGGTGAGAAACAAAACAAAATCTGATTTATTATTTAGTGAAAAGCTTCACTGACTGTTGTGGCCCTGTACGAGGAACACACAAGAGAAGCAGTTCACATAGACCCCACTCATGAGATGGGGCATTACAGTGAAAACTTGCTTTGTTTTGCTCCAGTTGGACCACCACAGAGAGATTCATAGCAGAACACAACACCACAGCTGCACACACACCAGGGAACCGAAGGTACAAAACATGTATGAAGAGTTTGAAGTCAAAGAGAAGATGTGTTTTTATGGCCAGCCTTATTTGTTTGAACCGGAGAACTCAGAAATCAAACAGAGAAAAATGGAAGAGGTTGAGGCAGCCATACATACACAGTCAGACAGATAGTACCAGAGAGTGTTTTGGAGGTTTTGGATATTTTGCTTACCGCAAGTGAAATGCAAGTGTTTGACAGAAAGCAGAACAGTTGGCAAGTGTGACACCCACCACTAAAATTAAGTTGTTTTTAACTGACTAGTGAGATGTTGGCTTTAATATTCTGTTATGAGAAACATTTTGGACCAGTGCAAGTTCACAGCAAACAAAAACCAAGCAATCGACAGAACGTCCCGTCATTCACGTGGCTGGTTAGGACATAAAATTTGATTAGCATAGAAAAGACAACTTTTATCGAGTATCTTGTCATCCCTGCTTAGGGTACAATATGACTGTGGCTACCTCAGCCTAAACCCTTTGTGTACCAAAAAAAATAAATCATATTGGTTTAGAACAACAAGATGGAGAGTAGATAATGACATTTTCATTTATGGGTGAACTCTCCCATTAATACATGATGTTGTGTGTCAGTAGATGAAAATTATGAATTATACATTCTCAATTTATGGGAGCCTCCATCCAATTTAGTCCAGACGAATTTCGCCATTTCCACACATATAAGAGCGTCATAGAGTTATACCACATTAAGTATTATTCAGTCAGTATGTACAGTACCTGATCCGAGATCCTCTTGATAGATCTGGGCACCCAACTGCAAAGACATAAATCAGAGCCTTTGAATTCAACACATTTACATTAACTATCAACGTCTTATGAATGGGCTTCATCGTTCTTAAAATAGAGCTCAAATTATTTTTCCTCTCTGGGTCAGTTTAACTTATTTAGATTTTTTTATTATTATTTATATAATTCATAAATATGACACACTTTTACCTCCAACCCTATTAGCAATCTTTTTATGACATGAAGTATTACATAAAAAAACAATCGATTCCCCTTTCCTTTCACTGCCTCGGTTGACAACAGGTCTAAATATGGGCATTTAAATATTACATTTTTAACAAGCTCAACACATTAAAACAACATGTCAGTATAACGGTGACATTGTTAACACATTTAAATGATTTTTGTTGATGGTGAATGAATAATATATTTTTATGAATGTTGTTGTGTTGCGCTGCCTCTATATTTGGATCTAAATGGTCCGAGTTATGTTGGGTTGTGATGATGGTTTGTGCTAATGATCCATGCTGAAGCTGAAAAGTTCTTTATAAAAGTACATGTGGCGTCATGGTAGAGTCACAGGAGGCAAATATAAAACAAAGCTTGAGTGTTCTGTGTTGTTCAAACATGAATTCACATAGCCAACTATTTCATCCAAATTCATAGCTAATGCTTACTATTCCTGTATATATATAAATCATTTTAAGTAGCAAACATTTCTAAAAAATAAAGTTGGTAGGCTGCAATTGCTGTATTTTCACTTATTTAAGCAGAAATTATTTGAAAGAGGTGTTAAAAACACTTACCGGTAAAACGTCCAAGGCAAGGAATGCAAGGTTGAAACTATATCGACCAATTCTGGTGGTTAAATAAACTGTGTCCACACAATTACTTCTAAATCAGGAATTATTAATATTCCTGATTAACAGAATCGTCCACTGCCTTTTAATTCAAAATGCAATTAGGCAGCTATAACAATTAAACCATAGTCAGTGAATGACTTATTGCAATCGGCAGTTTTGAATCAGAACTAAAGATTCACAAATGAATCACTCAATTCAGTCGTTTCCTCACAATAAATTGGTCACACGTGATAGCAAAGAGGTCTGAATTGGTTCACGATTCAATCCGAGTGACTCATAATCAGTGGCATGTGGTGGACTTTTGTAATGTGGAGGCGGAGTGCCATTTCAGCATTGTTGTTGTTGTTTTTTAGTCCAATGTACATGTAATTTTACATTTATCTAGCTTTTAGGTTAGACACATGCAAATCATTTTATTTAACACAACATATGATATATAAATGTTGGCCTACATAAAAATATATGATATAAGAAACTCACATCCCAGCAAACACAGAACGTTCCCCTAACTTTAGCATTTGGAACCAATTTCTAATGTTCTAGGTACGTTCTTGTAGAGACTTCAAGGAGGACACAGGAAAACAGGTTCCTTCAACCCAGGTAAGTGGGCTTTTATTGGTTTATACAGGGGCGCCACAACACGCCAGCTTCACACTAAACTCTAGCTTCACGATAAGCTTTTACTTTATAACACACTTCAGCTTCACAATAGGCTTCCAGGCCCTCTCTCCCTTGCTGGCGGTGTGGCCCTTTTTATGCCGCTCTCCCCGTGCTCACTGTAATTAGAGACATGTGTTAGTCATAACTTAGCTCAGGTATAAGTGCCCGTCCGGACAGAGAGAAGAGGTAAGGACACTTACACCTGAGCTAAATTATGACTAACACATGTCTACGCATGACCACGCCCTCGCTGCCACAGTTATCTTTCGGTTCTACTTTTGCAATTATAAACTTACATTTCCATAACATTGCAGGGAGGTTTTTGTGTGACAACCAAATAAGAACCTACACAGAACGTTCCCTAATGTTTATTTTTAGGTTTCACTTTTATAGCCATAAACTAACCTTCCCAGAACATACAGGGTGTTTTTTTGAGGATAAACTAATAAGAACTGTAGAACATTCTCTTTTATAGTATTTTTAGGTTTTAAATTTTTTATTTATATATATATATTTTTTGTTTTTTATTCTATTAGATTCTTTTTCAGAGAGATTGACTGACAACAAAGACTGACATTGATGCAGTACAGCGTAAAGTAAAATTAACATAACGGAATATGGGAACAGAACACATTAAAATGAACAGATGTAGAAAGCATTCACTATATATTACATGCACTATCTACCTATTCTGCATCTAATGCACACCCCTAAGGTCTGCACACACTTTTTCTGGCGTCTTCCAAAGAGCTATTTTGCACCCTTGAAGAGGACTGCAAGTAGAGGATGCGATTTGAAAGGTCGTTCAAAATGAATGTAAGAAAATATATTTTTCCACAAAGGGCCTTTCCACAAGTCTGCTAGTGAAGAGCAAATTCATAGAGTAATGCCATGCTCCCTTCATGCTCCCTTCAGAGTGCCCAGATCAAGAACTGAGAGAATAGGGCATAGGGAGGATCACTTTCGATTGGAAATCACCCTTCCTCTATATAAATATGCGCGCTGCTGAATTTAAAATTTAATTAAAAAATTAAATAATTTCGGTGGAGTAACTCACTGACTGACATTCATTTGTCAATTTCCTCAATAAATAATTGCTTGTAGATGTAATAATTTGTCACCTACTCCTTGGTAGACACCGCAGGTTTCATGAAGGCTCGAGCAGCCACATTTCAGGGCAACCGCTCAAGCAGCTCACTAGCACACCATTTTATGTTTCAAGTCATTTCAAGTTCATTTTCATTTGGACGTGACCAAAAGTGTTGTTGTTGGTTAGTTGTTTACTGTGCAAATAGTTTCTACACTGATATCAGTTCATCCCATTCATAGCGATCTGCAGAGGCACACTGCAAAGACAAGGGCATGAGAGGCAGGCACTATCGCATTCACTGATTGACAGCCCATTGAATGAATCAGCACTAATAAGAGCCATTGTCTCTCCTCTTTGACTTTATGCTGTATTCTGCAGTTACCCCACATCACATTCAGAGCTGAATGAGATCGCAATGAGCTGAAGGGAAATTGTATCTGTGACTTAAGAAAGATGATTGCTATACACATTAATGGAGCTCATATTTCAAATTATTCTATTATTTTATTTCTGTAGTCATTTATTTATTTATCCCATTATTTTAGGAGGCATTGCCTCTGTTGCCTACTTGGAGAAATTGCAACTGCTCATAATGCTTACCCATGGGTGGCTGAATCATTTGGTGCACACTCTCAATGGCCAACACGCTAAAGGAATTCTTTAAAGCATGGAAAATAAAGATAATGCTGGTTGCAGTGGATCTTCGGTCATTGGAAACCAAACCTGCAAATGCATTCTATCGCTTGCCAGTGATGAAGAAGATCTTTAAGCTTGTGAACAGCACTGCAGATAAAGACATTTTACCACCAAAAGAGCAACAAAACATTTAGTAGCCGACATGAATACACATAAAACAAAGTACCATAACATTACCATGTTTTTTGGAATTATAATGGTAAATTAATATGTAATCATAAACCCAACACGACCCCTAAACCAAACACGACCCCTAAACCTAACACACCCCCTAAACCCAACACGAACCCTAAACCCAACACGACCCCTAAACCCAACACGATCCCTAAACCTAACACACCCCCTAAACCCAACACTACCCCTAAACCCAACACAACCCCTAAACCTAACTATTATTTATTATTATTTTGGCTCCTGCGATGGGTATGGGGGCGTCCCATCCCTGTGCGTTGAGCCGACCAGATGAACCAGTTGTTTCCATTGCTGACGGTCTTGTGCCATCTGCTCTGCATCCTCCACAGCAACTCCATGTTGTTGGAGGTCGCCCGCAAGGACGTCAAGCCATCGGGTGCGGGGTCTACCTCGTGGTCGTCTCCAGCCTGCAACTCTCGGATCAAACTGGAGAATGGCTCTTGTCAGGTGGTCAGGAGGCAAACGGAGGACATGGCCAAGCCAGCGGGTGCGACGTTGCACAGCCAGGCAAGATGCTCTGGGCTGGCACGTGCGGGCTCTAAGCACTTGATTGGAAATCTGCTGGGGCCACCTGATCTTCTCAATGGTCCTGAGGGCCCTGCTATCAAAGCCATCTAATCTTGTAATCAGTGTCTTATTTAAGGGCCAAGTCTCCGAGCCATAAAGCAGGATTGAGAGTACTGCTGAGTTGTAAATCCGGAGCTTCGTCTTGCGTGAGATGGACTGGTGCCTCCAAAGTGGTTTCCAGAGAGACTGCAGAGCTGACGCAGCCAGGGCTCTTCTGCGGGTAATCTCTGGTATTAGGTCCCCATTGTCTGTCACTAAGGATCCCAGATACACAAAGATGTTGACAGGCTCTACAATATCATTGCTAAACTGCAGGGAGGTTGGATGCGGTCCATCACCGACATACATAAACTTGGTTTTTGTCCAGCTCACCTGAAGGCCAAGCTTCTCAGCCTCTTCACTGTATATGCCCAGAGCGTCTCTCAACTGGCTGTAGGACGTGCTGAGCAGGATGGTGTCATCAGCGTACTCCAGGTCAGTCAGGTGGTAACTGCCGAAGGACACTCCGGGGACCCGCTCACAAACCCTAGACATCAGATGGTCAATGATGCAGTTGAAGAGGTCAGGAGCAGCCACGCAGCCCTGGCGAACGCCACTGGAGATGGGAAACCAGTCTGAGTCTCTGCCGTTAATACGGACACAGCTCTGAGCGTTGCTATAAAACAGCTTGAATAGTGCAACGATCTTGGGTGGTGCTCCAAGGGCGTGTAGGATACTCCACAGTGAAGTATGGCAAACGGTGTCAAAGGCAGCCTTCAGATCTATGAACCCAATGTAAAGATGGCGATCTTTACGGAATTCATAGGTCTTCTCTATCATCAAGCGAACGGCAGAGATTTGGTCTATTGTGGAGCGGTTAGGCATGAAGCCAGCCTGCTGGGGGCGGCTGGAAAGAGCACTTCAGCCTCCTTCTGCAGCACGGTACCTCCCCTGCTGATACCGACACCTTATCGACCGTTAATGCTACAGCCCTTAGTGCTGTCTGCAATACAGACCCTGTCACACCTGAGGAAGTCAGAGCCGCTCTGGAAAAACTAAACAACAGGAAAGCCCCCGGCATCTGTGCAATAACCGCTGAGATGCTAAATGCTGGGGGTGAAACCATTGTTGAGTGGCTTACCCACATATTCAATGAGGTGTGGGAGACAGAAAGGCTTCCCAGCGACTGGACCAGAGGAGTCATCCTGCCCTTCTGGAAACATAAAGCGTGACAGGCTAGTCTGCGGCAACCACAGAGGCATTACCCTGCTCTCCATCCCAGGCAAACTCTTTACCAAGATTTTGCTCACTCCTGCTCTCCAAGCCATCAGAACCTAAACCTAACACACCCCCTAAACCCAACACAACCCCTAAACCTAACACACCCCCTAAACCCAACACTACCCCTAAACCCAACACAACCCCTAAACCTAATACAACCCCTAAAACCTCTGATCAGAAGCTTCCAGCACAAACAAAAAAACAACAGCTGGACATGGAATGATAAGATAAGATGAAAAGAATGCACATTAAAATGAGTTGTTATATACAGGACTGTGCAAAGGAAATTATGTTCAAATGGGTTTGTGCAGGTAGTAGTATAAATATGAGTAATACAATTTAAAAAGTAGTGATTCACATATTGAACATATGGGTTTGTATAAATATGAATTTTATGGCTGTTATGTACAATGATAAAAGGCCTACATTTACTGTAATACATTATGTAGTTCCTGACTTTTGATTATGTTCCAATTTTACCAGAAAACTGGATAAAACTGGAAAGTCTTGTACATGACATGAGTGAGCTTCACTTTCTAAAGCACCAGCATTCAGTAACATGGAGTCAGGTAATCTGTGTGGTCCAGCGTCCTCTCAAAGAACAGACAGGCAGCGGGATTCCCATTAAAATGCTTCAGGAATTAAAGGAACGGAAAAGTGGGGCATGAACTGATCTTTCCCTTCCTCTTGGTGCCAGTATGTAACATTCTTTTATGTATAAGAGTCAATTACTTAGAGGGAAAACAGTCAACTTGTTAAATATCACCAGAGTGCTCCTCCCCTGTCAAGCATCTGATAATAAGACCACACAGAGAGACATGGAACTGACTCCTCCTGTCTCCTGCTCCCCTCACACTCTCCTGACAAACACACTTTTTCTGCAGTTTTCTGTTAATATGCAATCCTTCCAGTATCCCGCAGCTTTTTTCAGACACCGACACATTCTTACTCTGACATGTGCACCAGCACACATTCTACTGGCTGTGTCATGACCATTTGACCCATGTGTCGTTCCACAAAAAAAAAAAAGTTCTAATTAAAGTGTATAAAATGTTACCAGTGTATATTGAATAACAGTAGAAACTTGAAGTTTATAGATAAAGTTGAGACTGAGGTTACCAAAGCGCTTTACACTGTGTCCCATTCATCCATTCACACTCACATACAAGAGATCCCGGAGTGAACATTTTTTGGGTAATGAAGAATATTTCATAGAGTATCTTTTCTCCACTCAGCCTACGAAATATGTGATGCGGCTTTTGCACATAAATGCATGGGATCTTCTGCGTGTGTGGTTGTGCAATATTGACTATCATGAATGGCCAAAACACATGCATGCAACAGGTCGACATATTCATGCAGGAATCCACTGGCAACCGATCCCCAAATGCACAAATAAATGCTATATATTTTATTAAAAAAATTAAAACAACACAAAACTCTCATGAGGGTGACTGTGAGGGACCAAGCAGGCAGACACGAGAACACAAGCTTTCCAACAAATAAAATGGGTCTTTATTGTAACCCACAATCTTCCAAACAAATAATTCGAAAATATACAAAACAAATAAACTCAGTCAAATAACATAACTGACTAGACTGAGATACTGAGGTCAACTGAACAGAACAAAACTCAAACTATTGCTCAACTAAACCCAACACAACCCCTAAACCCAACACAAACCCCTAAACCCAACACAACCCATAAACCTCACACAACCCTTAAACCCAACACAACCCATAAACCCAACACAACCCCTAAACCAAACACAACCCCTAAACCCAACACAACCCATAAACCCAACACAACCCCTAAACCAAACACAACCCCTAAACCCAACAACACCCCTAAACCCAACACAACCCATAAACCTCACACAACCCCTAAACCCAACACAACCCATAAACCCAACACAACCCCTAAACCAAACACAACTCATAAACCCAACACAACCCCTAAACCCAACACAACCCATAAACCCAACACAACCCCTAAACCAAACACAACCCCTAAACCCAACACAACCCCTAAACCCAACACAAACCCCTAAACCAAACACAACCCCTAAACCAAACACAACCCCTAAACCCAACACACCCCCTAAACCCAACACAAACCCCTAAACCAAACACAACCCCTAAACCCAACACAACCCCTAAACCCAACACAAACCCCTAAACCAAACACACCCCCTAAACCCAACACAAACCCCTAAACCAAACACACCCCCTAAACCCAACACAAACCCCTAAACCAAACACAACCGCTAAACCAAACACAACCCCTAAACCCAACACACCCCCTAAACCAAACACAACCCCTAAACCCAACACACCCCCTAAACCCAACACAACCCCTAAACCAAACACAACCCCTAAACCCAACACAACCCCTAAACCCAACACAAACCCCTAAACCAAACACAACCCCTAAACCAAACACAACCCCTAAACCCAACACAACCCCTAAACCCAACACAAACCCCTAAACCAAACACAACCCCTAAACCCAACACAACCCCTAAACCCAACACAAACCCCTAAACCAAACACAACCCCTAAACCCAACACACCCCCTAAACCCAACACAACCCCTAAACCCAACACAATCCCTAAACCCAACACAACCCCTAAACCCAACACAACCCCTAAACCCAACACAAACCCTAAGACCCTAACACACACTCCTGAACCCAACACACCCCTAAACCCAACGCAACTCCTAAACCCAACACAACCCCTAAACCCAACACAACCCCATAAACCCAACACAACCCCTAAACCCAACACACCCCTAAACCCAACACAACCCCTAAACCCAAAACAACTTTTGCTCAACTGAAGAGAACTGAACAGAGTAAAACTGACCTCCCTACTGAGACAACAACCAAGCTTATAAAGGAAGATGGCAGGCCCACTTACACACAATAGGGGATAAACATTAACATGACATTTAGCATATAACATTTATACATCTAGATTACATCCAAACAAACAAAGGAACAAACAAAATAACTAAATAATTCACTAGTATTTCATAACTATAAATTATATATAAATATATTAAACAAAAGAATATCAAAATATATTTCCTTCTTCCCGTGACGTTTTCATCATTTGTTTTGCTTGGGCGGAACCATCAGGAGTGAAATTCGTGGTTTCCGCCCGGACCCTGTTCTTTGTCACTCTGCAGAGCGCTGCTTCCACTGATCATGACCGCGGATCAACACCACTGATCTCTCCACATCACCGGTTACTTAAACTCAACAGAAATAAATATAAGAAACAATGCCAAATAATAGTACAACGCAACACGTAGCATGTGTGCACTCCAAACCAGTTAACGACATACTAAAATATAAATAAAGAATTAAAATAGAAACCAGTTTGTCTTGAATAGTTATTTGAAACAATATATAAATGAAAATGTTAAATATGCATTTAAAGTTTCTAACTATATTACTGGGATATGAAAAGAGGGAAGGTAGAGGGAAGGTATAGGGAAGATTGAGAGCAGTGTATAAAGTGTATGGTGTGTGTGTGTGTGTGTGAGCGTGTATTTATCACTTTGTGGGTACCAAATGTCCCCATAAGGATAGTAAAACCCGAAATTTTTGACCTTGTGGGGACATTTTGTCGGTCCCCATGAGGAAAACAGCTTATAAATCATACTAAATTATGTTTTTTGAAAATGTAATAATGCAGAATGTTTTCTGTGAGGGTTAGGTTTAGGGGTAGGGTTAGGTTTAGGGGATAGAATATAAAGTTTTTAAAGTATAAAAACCATTATGTCTATGGAAAGTCCCCATAAAACATGGAAACACAACTGTGTGTGTGTGTGTGTGTGTGTGTGTGTGTGTGTGTGTGTGTGTGTGTCTTTCAGTGTGATGGTTATGCAGCTACATTACATCTTGTGCGGCCAGGCCATCACAGTGACTAAACTAAACATAAACCAAAATAAAGACAAGGACCAACTAGGAACAGGAACAACACTTGAACAGGAACAGACAAATTGCTAACTAAATTATTCAAACACAGGATGAAAAGGGCACAATATATTGAGCAAGATAGATGAGGGACAGGTGCAGACAATCAACATGACAAGGACTAAACGAGCAGAGCACATGGCAGACAGAAAACACAACAGAGTAATGCGCTCATACACAGAACAGAAACATTTATACAGAACAGAAACACATTGATAGACAACAGAAAGGAGAGTGCTGTCAGAATAAGTTTGTGAAAGTACCCCCCTCCCTCCCATCCCCAACGGACACCACCTAGTGTCCAAACCAGACAGACCGGCCCAGGGATAGATGACCATCTAGGGAGAAAGGGTGGGAGAGACCAGGGGGACAGACCGTGGAGGACCCGGAGGAGAAACCGGAGGCCTAGTTGGGCTGAGAGGCCAAGGGTGAACCGGAGGGGAGCTTGGAGACCAAGGCAAAGTCTGAGCCGTTGAGCAGCTGGTGAGGTCAGTGGCAGCGATAGAGGACTGGACAGACTGGTCGGTAGTCATTGGGGACAGGACTGGGTCAGACAGGTCAATGACTGCCGGGGACAGGACTGAGTGAGTGGCACCGACTGGGGACTGAACAGACTGTGCAACAGACTGGTAGCTTGTGTCTGATGGGTGCTGGTTGCTAGTCTGATCAACAGACTGGTGACTGGTGTCTGACAGGTGCTGTTACTGGGCTGAGCAACAGACTGGTGGCTAGCGTCTGATGGGTCCTGGCTACTGGATTGAGCAACAGAATGGTAGCCAGTGTCTGTTGAGTGCTGGCCACTGGACTGAGCAACAGACTGGTCATTTGTGTCTGACAGATACTGGCCACTGGACTGATTAAAAGCCTGGTGTCTGAAGGGTTTTGGCCACTGGACTGAGCAAAGGACTGGTCAACGGCCACTATAGACTTGACAGGATAGTCGATGGTCAAAGGGGAATGAACAGGCTTGCCAAAGGTCAATGGGGCTGGACATGATCGTTGACAGTCACAGGGGGCTGGACAGACTTGTTGACAGCCATGGGAACTGGACAGGCTCGTAAACGGCCGCCATGGTCAGAAGCGTTGGTAGTGGATGGGTAACGGCCGGGAACGCTGGTAGCTGCTGGGTGACTGTCTCCATGGCTGGAAACGTAGGCAGCGACTGGGGCTCGTTTGCCTTCTTCGGCTTCATTCTCCTCCTCTGGATGGTTGAAAGCTTGGCAGCAAGAACAGCCGCTGCCTCCTGGTAGTCGGCAGCCATGGCCTCAGGGGTGGAGCTACATCTTTTCCTCCCCCTCCTATGAGTGATGGGAAGGGGGGCTGCAGCATCCACCGTCGGTGAGGGGGCATCACTGTCCTCATGCTAGATGAAGAGAGAGAGCCTTCCGAGACACAGGTTGAAATAAAATCAATACATTTTAAAGCAAATTTTATGGTCGTGGAAAAACTCCCATATTCAATGCCAACAGGAATACAAGGCTTGATGGACTCAACCAGGCCTGCCACATAGAGATCAATGAGGCATTCCTGGCTAACGCTAGAAATTCCAGCGAATACCCCCTCACCGTCTGGCCCGCCTGAAGGACACCAAAGAGCTTTTCGGCTTTAGCAGCTCTAGATTCAGAATTTAACAAAAATAAATAATTCCTGCTGGGTCCATTTGTGGTCTAATTGTCCAGTCACGGTGCATAAGCATGAAGATGGACCCAAGTGCAGGAATGAATGAATAATATATATATTTCATTAAAGAGGAGAGAAAACAAACTAAGCATAAACCAGGATAAAGACAAAGACTAGGACCGACCGGGAACAGGAACAAGAATTGGACAGGAACAAACAAACTTGCTAAGTAAACTATTTTTTTTTTTCGAAGGAAAAAAGGCACAATATATAGAGCAAGGTACATGAGGAGCAAGTGCAACAATCAACATGATGAGGACTAAATAAGGAGGCGTGGCAGGAGGAAACAAGCAGGCAGGGAAAGCAAAGCAGCTCAAACACAGAACAGAAAAAAATACATTAACAGACAAAAGAAATCTCGTGACATTTATAACACTGTTCCATCATTTATAGGTAACTCTATAGAAACAAATGTAAGACAATTGAGTTGTACTATAATAACACTATAATCAAATATACTTATATACTTAATATTCACTATTAGCTAACCAATATTTACTGAATTGTTTTTTTTTTTTTTTTTGCCTCATTGAGAACTATTCAAGCAATATTTGTGTTCAATACAAGCTAAATAAACATTATTTGTGGCATAATGTTGATTACCAAAAATTTTTAAAAATAAATACAAATAAAATAAAATATCGACTCGTCCCTCCTTTTCTTTAAAAAGGCACAAATGTGTGTTCCAGTGAGACACTTACAATGGAAGTCAATGGGGTCCATTTTTGGAGATTATAATTTTATAAAAACACTTACATTATTTCTTCTGTTAAAACATGTATTATTTGAGACATAAAGTTGTTTAAATCTATGTTTTATTGTGTATGGCGTTACATTGTCATGACAACAAAGTTGTAAAATTGGATGTATCCTCACACAGATGTGGTTATTAAGTGATTTAATGACAGTAAAATCATGTTAACACACATATTGTTTATGTCTTGTGTCTAAACTTCTGAAACAGTGAGTATTTGAATGTTTACAGATTAAACCCCATTGACTTCCATTGTAAGTGTCTCACTGGAACACACATTTGTGCTTTTTTAAAGAAAAGTTTTTGTGGTAATCAACATTATGCCACAATATTGCACAATAAACTCTGACAGGGAGATCAGGACCCCAACGTGAAGTGGAAGACTCTTGTATCACCCTGAAGGGGTTTATTTTGTGATAACACAGGCTGACTGTACATTGTACCTCTTATTACACAACTACAAAACAAATACATATATATATGGACATTTTATATTATATAATTATGTGAGAAGAAATAAATCTCTGAACAGCTAAAATCCATCTCGGGCAATCCATCCCTGTCTGACTCCTCGTTATTCAGATCTTACAAGACTACTTTACAAATAAAAGAAATTATTGCACATGAAACATTGAGTTGAGTTTAAATGATTGATTAGCTTACTTGTAGAGAACACACAGTGATCGGAGAAGCAGGAAAGATGAATCGTTATATACAGATGAGCGTCTGATATGTGGATGTGCGGTTGTTACTCAGAAATATTCGACTACTAGATGCAGCCATTGACCAATCAGAATCGAGTATTCCAGAAAGCTGTGTAATAAATATATAAAAAATAAGAAATATATCTATAAATTAAATACAAATAACTACATGTGGCATTTCAAACAAGGACTATAATTATAATTTAATGGTTTTGGTGTGTGCAGGATAACATGGTTAGTTCATACTGCATTTTCTCTGAATTTGATTTGATCACATTTTACTTGTTCCTGCATCAATTTACCTGCATCAATTCAAATTTAAATAAATAAACTGAATTGGAAATTAAAGGGTATCCTCAATCGGTATCCGATTGGCACACAACCCTGGTAACAGCAGACACCAGAGAGGGAAAAAAAAACTTCTGAACTGTGCGTGTGAATTAATTATGGTCCACCACTATACAGTACATGTTACGCTGTACAACATAAGAATGAGTCTATCTTGATGAATGAAACGCCCTTCCCGCTGGTCCAATAACCATGAGCTATTTGCATGCCCTGGATGAACACGAGATAAGCCACAATGAAACGGAAAAGATAAGTTTCGGAATAATCCTTCAAACATAAACTTTGATATACAGTACTGTAACGGTCCCGGTCCTTCTCTGCGCTGGCATGGGCAAAGGAATTTCTACAAACTCAGACATGTCATTATAATTCCTTCCTCAAATTACAATTCCGACTCTTGGACTGCGAGCGGATAGGAAACTGGAATCTTTATTGCACTTTTGGACAGGAGTATGCAATATTCGTTAATGTCAGCGTATGAAAAGAGAGGGACTAAATATTTTCGTAGGGCTCTTGCTTAACGTGAGGGGGAGGGAAAATGTTTCAAGTGTGTCCAGGACTCCTGCAAAATGTTAAAAAAAGAAAGACAGTCTGACTCCAGCAATTAGGCGGCCGATGAGAGCCAGGTCAGAGCTAACGTGTCGGATAGGCCAGTTTGTGAGGAATCCAATTCCTGTGTGAATTAGACAGCGAGGAGACGAGCAAGTAGAGGTGAAAACATAGAAAGGCGCTGGATGAAAAGGATACCACGGAGCTGCTTCAGTCTCACAGACTCTTTAGGCAGATGCAAATGTGTGTGTGTGTGTGTGTGTGTGTGTGTGTGTGTGTGTGTGTGTGTGTGTGTGTGTGTGTGTGTGTGTGTGTGTGTGTGTGCGTGCGTGTGTGTGTGAGTGTGTGTGTCCGTGCATGTGTGTGTGTGCGTGTGTATGTGTGAGTGTGTGTGTATTTGTGTGAGAGGGTGTGTGTATTTGTGTGTGAGTGTGTGTCTTCATGGCGCTTGTCTAATTTTTTCACAAACATGGTTACTCACTACCAGACAATTAATCCAGATGGATGAAGGAGGGACGGAGGTATTTAATACAGAAAAGCATCAAGAAATGCTGAAAAAGCCAAAACCGGTTGCTGGGAATCAAGAACCAGTTTTTATTCATCTCCGTTTTACACATTTTTCTTTTTTTTATTCTAGAACTGTACAATATCTCATCATTTGTTTCTAAAAACGTTTCTGGAGCATCAGCATTCTCAGTAATAAAGTAATAAAATATAATAAAAAAATATGCAATATACTGTATGCATAAGAGCCACCGTACATGACATGCATCAGAGATTAAATCCAGCTGTACAACAGAATAAAAATGACCTGTGGTACAATATCGCCATTTAGCAAATTCTGGTACCTGACCAAGACTGTGTGATTTTTTAAAGCATTTTTTAAGATTCATCTGTCAACACAAGGCTATACTTAAACAGGTTTTTATTCTTTCCATTAATTAAGATATTTAATATAAATTAATGTAAATATCAGCCTTTAAAATACCTTTTGCTCGGCCGATTGTGTCATGGAGTCTGATCGGCACAGCACATTTTTATATAGGACTACAGAGAACAAAGTCTAAACTGAAATAAGACCAAACATGCTTTTGTTTTTAACCCTAGCTGTGTATAAACCTGACAGTCTAAATGCATTCATCACAAGTCACAGAATACGAGGAACAAGGAGATGTTGTGGAATAGTATTTTTTACCACAACATTTTGCTTCAATCACAATCACAGACACCAGTCACAACATATCTCTAAACTTTCCAATAGACTAATAAAGTCTAAGTCTAATCATGTCACTTTTTCTTTGTTATACCTACTTTAAACAGATGCAATTCATTTATGTCATTAATAGCAATTATTTTAGGCAAGGCAGAAGGGCTACGGCCAGAATTATTTGTCCTTTCATTTTTAACCTAAGCCATACATTCATTATCGATGCTATGTTACAGGGGCTGGTACCATATGGAAGGCATGCGAGTACATTTGAATGGGTCATAACTACAGTATACTGTTGTGGTGAAATGTAAAATCTCCTAATTTGACAGGCTGCAGTACATGCGATAAGATCTGTTTTCCAAATATTGTCAAAAGTATAAAAGTAATAAAAGAATCATTAATGGAATCATCAATGAACTACACTCATTAAGTGGAATCATTAAATTCCTTATGATTCCAAACCAGTCAAGATGGCAAGTCTAAGAAGTTACTTGATAAGACTTTTTGATAAGGTCAAAGATGAAGTGAGATTGATTTGGCACTTCTTATTACAAAGCATGCCCACCTGTGCCCACAAGATACCAAATCAAAAACAGAATTTGAATGTCCACATTTTACACATTCCCCATGCCTTTGCATGTTTGTTTAGTTGTTTTTGTGATTATAAACATCTGTGTTGGAATAAATGTCACGGGCCTGTCACTCTGTCGGTCTGGGTTTTTGTCTGACAGGACTGTGGCATCATCGTCCCATCATGTCTGTCTCGTGTTTCATTTTCTGTCTCTGTGTGGGCACACAAGTTCGGTGGTTGTTTCCCAGCCATGCGCTCCTCTGTTGGTCTTGTGTTTCATATCCAGAGTATGCTGTCTGGGTCCTGAATTCCTGTCTGGTTCAGTTTTGGTCTGTGCCGGGATCTGGACATCTGCTCCATGTTCTGTCTGTCTTTGTGTCTGTTGCACTGCTCGCCCGGGTTGCAAACTGTCTTTATGTTGTCCTCAGGTTCATTCACTTTGGTCCAAGGTGTCGGGTGTGTGTGGCTGAACTCTCGCACAGGTGCCTGTCTCATTTTATCGTCTGTTGCGTGCATCATGTGGCGTTTGCTTCGTGATGTACGCTCAGGTTTTGTTTACTGTGGGAATGCGTGGCATTGCTTTGTTTGCCGTTACTATGCATTCTCTCATCTGTTCTGTCTGAATGGCATGAGATTATATTACCTTATTGTCTTGGCGATGTGTGCTCATGCCATTCGGGGGTTTTGTTGTCTTATGAGAGCATGTGCCTTTGTTTTGTTTCTGTATCGCCGCGTGTCTCTCTATGTTACATCATACCCCGCCTCCTTGTTTGCCCATTATTAGTCACACCTGCCCTATATTATCCTGTTTGATTTCAATCCATATTTTAGTCTCCTCCTATGTGCTGTCCAGTGTCAGTCTGTCTTGTGTGTTCATTCGGTGTTGGTCATATTTTCCTGTCTTGTCTGTATGTTGGTCATGTTTAATTGGTCCTGTTTCATCCCTGTTCCTGTACTCGGTCCGGTCGGTCCTGTTCCCTGTAACCTCTGCCCCAGCCTGGATTAATTACTTCACGTTTTCCCCTACAGGGTAGTTTTTGTTTTTCCCCTTGTGGAAGTTTTGGTTTGTTTTTTTTGCCCTTTTTGTTATAATAATAAATCCTATGTTTTATAACTCTGCGCTTGGGTCCTGAGCCTCATTATTCCCTGCAGTCTGAAAAAATGTTGTTTGAGTAAAAGGTTATATTGCATCATACTTGCCAATTTAACATATCTGACCAGGGTCGGATTGGGAAACAAAATTTTTGCGGGAATTTCAGGATTCTTACGATTAAATTATTTTACTATTGATTTATAGGCTATTGATACATTACACCAGCGGTCAGCAGCCTATGGCACACGTGCCATCATTGGCATGTGAAGGGTTAATCACTGTCGCAAAAGCAATGGTGAGAGAGAGGAACTAGTATAATAATTATGCAATGATTTATGTGGTTATGAACTGAATGGGAAGCTAAACACTATTGAAGTGTTATAAGACTGCACTAGTAATTATAATTTGTAATAAAAAAATTATTAAATAAAAAAAATGCAAAAATAGAAGCATTTTCAAGAGCGACTCTAGACTTTTGAAATGTGCAATGAGAAAATTAATCTAAAAAAGAAAAGTGTCATAATGTAGTGTTACATGACCTTTCTCTACCTTTCTCTTTCTCTTTGTCCCTCTGTCTGAAACACTCATCGTATACAATAAAGCAGACCCCAAGACAAAAAAACAAGAAACATTGTGCTCTATTTGTGGCAATGCGTCTAGCTTTATTTAGTGCAAGTGATGACACAGCTGAGCTTTGAAACAGGAAAAATTCATTATGACACAGGTATTTCTTTCCAAAATTACATATATTGTGCAATAATAATATGGCATTGTAAAGGTGATTTATTGGTTTAGTTGGCTATTTTTTATTTATGTTTATATCATAATGTGCATCGACCTGCCTAAGAGTGCATCCTGCCACTCCTGATTCAAGCCCTGTACATGACCATATTTAGATCCACTCCACAAAATCTAACAGATTTTTCCCCACATTCAGTGCTGAAATTGAGATAAAGGTCTACAGATTCTGTGTGTTTACACTGACCTCCTTGCTGGAGAATGTGCAGCAGATTGACTTTGGGTTTTGACTCTTGTTCCAATGGATTGTGTGTCATATGTAGATGAGATGATTTTAGCTCCACCTCCTCCTCTACCCCATGCTCATTCTTGCTCAAGAGGGGGGAAGATGGTTTGGGACCTTAAACACACGCACATATCATATACTGCTATTATCCATTTTGAAATGTTACACCAATCTCATCAATAGCCAAATTCTGATGGGACAAGTTTTTGCGTTCCACAGACATAAGTTTCACTCCCATTAGAATAAAACATGTCAGTATTTTTTCCCGCAAAAACCTGGCCTACCTCTATAAAAATACAGTGCGATAAGGAATGCCTGTGATCAAAAAGTTGTGCTCAAAGGTTGAGAAAGTACAATATAAACATTCTACTTTCTCAAACTTTGAACACAACTTTTGACCTTTGTGAAAAAACTGTAACAAAAGCTAATTTTCTCATTGTTTATAGATCTTCTACTGTCTGGTGCATCTTCATTATAGATTAAGATTGTATCTTGGAAAAATGAAAAATCAGTTGGTGGTTCAAGTACTGCCCGCTGGCATATCATCCAGTGTAAAAGAAATGTGTCATGTGTCATGTGTATGTCTGCGGGAGAGGGAAAGAGGTAAGGCTCGTCACCTGGGCTGTATTGACTCTAACACCTGTCTCTCATTATAATGATGGCGGAGGGAGACCAGATAAGCCTCGCCAGAATGGCAGAGGAGAGAGAGAGAGATATACCAGAGTCTACGTGTCTGTTAACAGAAAACGAGCACTTTTGGATTTTTGTTTTATTTAATAAAGACTGATCTTGAACCTGTTTCATTGTCTCCTGATTCCTTCACTGCCCATGAACTCAAGCTTATCACAGTGTCAAAATTATGTCATTTTTGAATGTTTTTAACATTGCATTTGAACATCTGAACATTTCACCCCATGTTATAGATATTATTAGAAACCCCACCTGCACTTGTTCTTTTAATTGGGGCTCGTCCGGGTTTTCTCCTCTCCTTGCGTGCATCCAGAGTAAGAAGCTTCCTCTCATATTGGACTACATGATGTGTGTAGAAGACCCCCGCCTCCACTGGTACATTATCACTCATCCTGTTCCTGTGGAACAACATTAGGTTTCTCTTTGTTTGCAAGTTTGTTTGGATTCAGCAGTTGAAATAACACATACTAACCTTGGCCTGGAGCTCAAAGAGGTTTGGCCAGATCTGAGAAGCAAAGGGCAACAGATAATTGAAAGAAAGTAAGTCTGAGAAACCAAACTCTAGAGTAGACATCACACTTAAACTCTAAACTCCTCAGGGAAACATAGCAATTTTTTCAGCACATACAAACCTTTAATGGCATTCTCTCATTGGACATCAACATAAAAACTTAGCTCAAGTTTCTTTAAAATACATGGAAACCACAATGGAATGGCTTATCTTCCATGGAAAAGTTTATCAGCCTACATGGCTTTCATAGATGTATTGTATTCCAGATAACCACTGAGACAGAGATACACAGAGAGAGAGACTTTAATTACACAACAAGTCTCAACCAAACCCGAGGTAAACATTCAGTGCTGTTGGATTCAGATGTGAGTATTATATAAATAAGCAAGCTAAACAAGACAATTATTCTTGCACTTTTCGATTGTGTAGAAATGCAGAATTGAAAAAAAAAAAAAAAATAGGAATTTGTTTTACTCCACTCATGAAGAAATTGCCTTTTTATGATGCAGCTCATGCAATGATTGGTGAACCTAGTCAGCTAGTAAAATCAATCATCATTTATTATTATATATCATTTTAAATAGGCATTTACCAATGCACACTTTTAGAAAAGACAGAAAAGCAGCCACTATATGCCAATTGGCTATCCACAAGGGCATGTCAGCCACGCATGAGCAACATTACAGTGCACTGCCATCCTGCAGCTAAAATTAGATACTACAGTACCTCACTAACTGCCTAATGGGGCAACTGTGGTGTGAATTACAAAATGATGAGGAGCTGAACATTAAATGCAGTGTGCTGTAAATGACTGCAACATTTTGTTCAGACTGAGCTCAAACAAGCATTAAAAAAGGTTTAGCAATTTTCCAACACCATTTAACAATATTTTAAGTTTGAAGTAGTTATTTAACCTTCTGTAGTTCTGGGGTCAAAAATAACCCCTTTTGAACATCTTTAAAAAACATGGTTCCCTATCTGTCACTCACTCAAAGTTGTGTCAATGTAGTGACAATAGGGGTCGAACTTGGGAGCCCCAATCACCTCTGATATTTGATAAAAGGCCAATGAGAATTGGCAAATGTAATTTGCATGCCACTCCCCCGGACATACGGGTGGAGCTTTTATAAAAGGAGCTGTTGGATATACAGCGCATTTACAGCGGGTTCTCTCTCCTCGCACGGATAAGTGCAGAGAACACCCCTGGGTGCTTCAGCAGCCACCCAACTAAAAGAGTAGTTTATTTAAAAGAGCAAAGCACTGACAGAGAGCGTCTTTTTAAATATATCTTTCTGTCTATGTGCAGTTCCTGGTTGCCGTCGGTATCTTTCATCCTCTGACGGCCACGATCACTGTCTCTTGTGTGTGGGCCGTAGGATGGATCATGTTCTCACTGCGAGAGCAATGTTGCGATCACGGCTTTCTTTCTTTCATAGAGGGAAGCCACACCTGCCACTCCCCATCCTGGTCCTTCTGCCTTCATGCACAAGGCTGCAGAGGCTAGCGCTAGGGGCAATTTGTGGGCTTCAATGGGAGCATAAATCCCCACAGACCTCCCATTCCCCAGCACTCTCATTTCCACTGGTCGAGATCATGGATTAGTCAGGCGGCTTGCCCCAGGGTGGGTTTAATGTCTCATTCAGGGCCCGAAATGAGGATGAGGTACTGATCACAGCATCAGAGAGCGGGCTTTTGCAGTCTGATGCTGAGGACTCGACTGGGCTCCCACCATCTGGTGTGGTCGTCCAGTCAGAGGCCGACGCAGATCTGACTGGAGGTTCCTCGGGTGGAGCAGGCAATTGCGGTGCACCTGTGCTCGCAAAACATTGCCACCTGCGGAATCATCCTAGGCTTCCGTCCAGGGCCTATAAGTTCATGACCAAGGCAGTGCTGCTAGACAGGCCGCCTCCACCTTGCATTCCATGGCCATCCTGCAGGTCCACCAGGCCAAGGCTCTTAAAGAGCTACACAAGGGTAGTCCTGACTCGGTACTGATGCAGGAGCTGCACTCGGCATCAACCTTGCAGAGATGATGGGTGCCGAAATGGTTCGCTTTCTTGACGCCCCCATCTCTCAAGGTGGCCTGTTTGGTGATACTATCGAGGACTTTTCCCAGCAGTTCTCAGCAGTCAAGAAGCAGCACATCCAGCACATCCTACCCCGGCATGATTCCCGTACCCCGTCTGCCCATCACCGAGGACGTCCACCTGCGGCAGCAACACCGGCTTCGCCACAACCCGATCCGACAGCTCAGCCTTAGCGTAGAGCCTCCCGCAGGAAGATGATTCCCCCATCCCTCAGTCTGGTGTCACGAACCCCAGGAGGGAAGTGTCCCTGAGACAGGAAACCAAGAGATGGTACACAAACCACTCCATCCCCCAGTGGTGGGCAGAGAGGAGAATCTTTGGTTCCCTTTTTTTTTTATTTTGTCACATGCCCAAGGGGCACCGGCACATTCATTTTCAAACAAGAGCTGTTTCCTCATTCTCTGGGTCGTTGTCAGGACACTCTTACACCTGCGAGATGATGATGCAGAAGTGCATTCTGTCATGTGTTCGGCATTGAGATTGGTTTGCGGCAGTAGACCTGAAGGACGCGTACTCGATTTTACCTCGACACAGACCGTTACTTCGGTTTGCTTTCAATGGTCAGGCATACCAGTACAAGGTCCTCCCCTTCAGTCTGTCTCTGTCACCTCGCATTTTTACAAAAGTCACAGAGGCAGCCCTTGGTCCCACTAAGGGTAGTGGGTGTCCGCATTCTCAATAATCTTGTTGAATGGCTGATTCTAGCTCACTCTCAAGATTTATTGTGTGTGCACAGGGACCTGGTGCTCAGATAACTCAGCCAATTGGGGCTTTAGGTCAACTGGGAAAAGAACAAGCTCTCTCTGAGATTTTGGCCGTTGATCCAGGGCAAGCACCATGTGTTTTTTTTTTGTTGTTTTTTTTTAGGTGTTTTGAATTGTCAGTTTTCAGGAGTGAACAGTGACCATAGTACTAGAATGGCATTTTGCAATGGCAAACTTGACATTTTTGCAGGCATCAAAATTCTGAACATTCAGTGACCTGAATAACAGACAAAAGAGCAACAACAAATTATCAGAAACTATAGTATTTTAGTATTATTTTTAGTAGTATTTAGTATAGTATTTTTTCATGATTACACGCACATCTGGCAGAAGGTCATGGAAAAGGTGTGATTGCAAATGTTTTATAGTTTTTTTTGCAGTTTGTGAATATCATGCTGCTTTTCACATCCTTTTTACGGTGACACACCTGATCTCTGTATGTGTGTGTTCATTGTGGAGGTGTAATAGTCTCATCCCTTCATCTCTCTCTCTCTCTCTCTCTCTCTCTCTCTCTCTCTCTCTCTGTGTGTGTGTGTGTGTGTGTTCATTGTGGATGTGTAATGTTCTATAAATATAAATCTATAAAAAATGTTATAGGTAGTTCAGTGTTGTAGCAGGAGGGACACAATGTCTTGCTTCCTCCATCAGGGAACGGAGGTTACAACAGTAACCAATAGGTCCCCCTTTGTCACTCACTTGACGTTGTGTTTATGTACTGACACTAGGGTTCCCTATACAAAACCACACAACCAGCTGAACTGTTACACGGATCAGCGGTGCAGATGCAGGAAGGCTACCACGTGCCTAGTAACAAGTGCACACAGCCCCGTCGTAACGTTCCCAACACCCCACATAAGTCACATAGTCCCTCGTACCCCAAGGGGGTAGATGTACTTACAATGGGAATAGGTTGCATCAACTGTTTGACCATTTCTCTCTTTTCCTCTTTGAAAATGAAAAATGCACAGCTGGGACCAAGATATATTCACGCCGGGGAAGGTGTTCGTTTCCCCATTGGAGATGTCTGTTAGACAGGCGCCATTCGTCAGAGCCCAGGAGGATGCTACAATCCTAGTGGAGTGTGCTCGTACTCCCAGGGGGCACAGCATGCCCTGAGCCTGATATGCCAAAACAATGCCATCCACAATCCAGTGGGTAATCCTGTTACATGGCATCATCTCCAAAAATAAAATTGATGGATGTAGATTTTCTTCTATTGAATTTAACATAAAATGTCCTTATTCTACATGCAAATTAATGATGTTGTTTACTAATTTTATGTAAATAAGGTACATAAACCTGCACAAATTTTGAGAAGAAAGTGATATAACATTTGTTAAAAAAAAAAAGAAATGAGTTTTGCTACATTCACACATTAGTGTGTGGGGTCACCCCCAGTACCTTTCACGTAAAGCATAAACGAAGAGAATACAAGGGTTAAGACATAAACGTCACTTTCAGTCAAGTTGTTCAAACTATACCACTTTATGGGATAGTGTCTTGTCTTGAATGACTATTAGCCATCATTAGGATTTATTCACCTCAAAAGATGTTAGAAAGAAATTTTACACTAACTAGAGATATATTTCAACACACTAAGTAGTAAGAAGTCATTTAGCAGGGCATGGGTCAATGACAAATAAGGATGTCCAGACACACGTGACAAGACCTTAGAAATATTCTAGAAATCTTCTCTAATAATCTTAATGTTGGTTTCAATTTTTTGAAAAATCCTAACCCTAATCCTTACCCTGACCTCATCTTAAGTCTCACTACACTTTCACAAATGGAGCGATACAATGTAGACACAACTAGTGCCAACCATGGGAGAAAACTCCACCACTAACCAGATCAAACTCCTCGACCTTCTCTGTGACCAAATCTTTCAAAATCAAGCTTTAATATATTTAATAATACTATAATACTTATTATTTGTGGAAACAAAAAATCAGAATGGGCAGAAGAGTGAGACAAAAGGCAGATTTGAAATCAGGTCACACACACAGGTCTTTACTGTCTTTACTGTGGGTTAGAAACACATCAATATTTAATTAATCTAATTTTACTATAAATTCTTCTCTCTGCCCAGTCAGACTGCACTTTAACTTTCACATTGTTCTTCTTCTGTTTTTGGTGATACACATTCTTCATGCATATGCCCCCTACTGGGCAGGGAGAAGAATTTCAAGCAAACTTTTTCTTAAATATTGTTATTTTTCTCAGTCACACCTAGCATATCACTTCAGAATATATGGATTTAACAACTAGAGTCGTATGGATTACTTTTATGTGATTTTTAGAGTGTCAACATTTTTGCACGCATTCACTTGAATTGTATGGACTACAGAGTTGAAATATTCTTCTAAAAATCTTCATGTGTGTTCTGCTGAAGAAAGAAAGTCACACACATCTGGGATGGCATTAGGGTGAGTAAATGATGAGATAATTTTCAATTTTGGGTGAACTATCCCTTTAAGAACTGTTACAGCACCCTGACATTGTTTTCTTTATACCCTACAAAAGTATCAATGTACATTTTAACCCAGAAATTGACAACATGTTCATCATAGAAGAAGTGTTTTCAAGTTATTGGCTGTATGAGTTGCATTTTGAATTAATTAATAGAGCAACACAAAAATGATTGTCAAGTCAGTGAACAGCTTTTATCATAGTGCATAGTGACTTAAAGTTCTTACACTTATTACAGGGACAGCCCCCTTCTAGTAACTTGGGGTTAAGTGCCTTGTTTAGAGGTACATTGATGATGAACATGGCTTGCTCATAAGGGGATTCAGACCTACAACATTGTACTGACCAGCCCTTAACCCTACCGGCTACATCACACCAGCAGGCCTATAGTACTGTGCAGATTTGGATTCTCATAAAACAGGATAAGAAATAAAGAGGAGCTCAGGGCCCAAATGATTCCAAAAACTGACAAAAATGCCCCCCAAAATTAAAAATTAGGGGCAAAAGATGCCTTGCATTGAATAATTTTTTTATGTTCTATTTTGGTCCTTGTTATACATATTATGGCACAAAATATAAATTAATATTGATTTAATTATTTTTCATTGCCCCTCTAACATATTCTTGAACACCCCTCCAAGTCGAGTGCAGAAAGAGAGCTTGACGTTGGCACTGGCTGCCCTGATACATCTGCACCTGGTTTGTGTAGACATGTGACCCAATACAGGGAGATCCCTGGTGCTGAACTGACATTCTGACGTACATCGCATTTTAAAATAGGGTAAACACTGCTCTAACCTGTAGAGTTCCCAGGTGTCTGGAGTCGGGAAAATGCGGATGCATCCACCCCTCCTCTCATATTCTTCCTGTACCCTCCTCAGAACCTGTATCTGTCCAGGAGCCAATAAAACAATAATTTGTAGCATTTTTAAGTGTTAGAGAGAAATTGCCAATTCTCTTGCACAGTTAGGTAAGCAAATAGGTCGATTTTTCGACCTATATATGATACATAAACATCATATTCTGAAATGCAAAACACATGATCATGCATATGTTTTTGTATCTTAAATCACTTTTCATGTGTACTCGGTTGTGAAATGTAATTTGTAGTCCAGGCAGAGTCGTTGGGATTCGTCCAATAGTGAAATATTTTGTAATGTGTTCACCCCTGTCGCCGATTCCTCGTGTAATTTGAAAACCTTAAGATTTCTATGACAAGACAGACAGTTGTGTAATATGAACTGTACCACAATCCGACATCTTTGAAAGTCATAATATAGAGACATAATATAGCCTAATCCTTTTTATTTCACTTTGAAACTTTAAATTATTGTTCATGTTAATGGTACCAAATGATAATATCCCTAGTTAAAAACATTTTTTATAATTTTTTATAATCAATATTTTTGTGTGAGGATCGATATTTTTAATACAACATCAGTATCAGAAGTATCGATTTCTTAGGCTCGATCCGTCCATCCCTACTTTACTGCTTCCAGCTGCTCAATCAAACCAATAAGGGATATAAAATGTGCACTCCTACATTAAACTACAATGTATTATAATATAAACAATAAAAAGTAAACATTGTATTATTTCATTAACTACATCAGTAATCACTTGTCATTAATTTCCGATATGGCTTAATGATTGTGAACGGCTCTACAACATCTGGAAACACTCTCAAGCTTGAAGAAAATACAACTGTCACGTTTTCACTCTGAAGGATGCAGCGCATGCATTTATTTAATTAAATCATAATGTTATGAAGTTTGATAATCACATTAGGTCATAACACAATTCCTGTCTTTCCACCCCTAAATTTAAGACTTCTTTAAATGATAATTTAAGAATTTTGTTGTATCATTTAAGATAATTAAGACTTTTTATAACCTTACATATTGGAAAACTGAATTTAAGACATTTTAAGACTTTAAGGATCTGCAGGAACCCAAGTTAATATTCCGAAAATGAAATAGTCATGAAATATACCATAAAAGCACTTCAGTTACAGGTCTTGACTAAAGCTGAACGATTTGGACCAAAAATGTAATTGCCATTATTTTTACAAATATTTTATTGCAATTTGAACTGCTATATGACATCGATGTTTAAAAAAAGAATGTGATTAGTTTTTACCAAAACCAGTGTTCCCTATCGAGAGGTCTCTCCTATTGCGTAAGTAGCTTACGCTATGGGAAAACTCTGTTTCTCGAGAAATATTGAAGTCTTTATGTAAAACGCATTGCAGCTGCACAGCAGACAGTGATGAGCGAGGCAGCTCGGTCATTGGCTGTGCTGCGGCAACTGCTCGAACCAGTGACGGGCGACTTAGAACGCTGCGACCAATGGGGGCGCGTCCGCGATTCAGCGGCTCAGAGCCTGCTGAAATTAGCATATGAGGGCTATATAATGAACGTCCCGTCATGCCAGTTCTTTTAGATTTAATCTCCTTCAGCAAAGACCTTCTCTTCGCTGGATCCTCCGGATTTTTGGAGTCTTTCGCCGCCGTGGACAAGCTTACAGCGGGACTGCTGAGAGGACGCCGGCATCTTCAGCCGCCTTCGAAACCTTCTGCTACGCCATCCGGCGCGCATCGCATATCCTTTACTGAACAAGCATTCGCCCCCGCGACGCTTTTAAGAGTAAAAGAGTTATTTTCCAGGCATTGTTTCAGATGCCTTCAGCCTGCGCCTCGTGCAGAGGCCCTCTTTCCGACGGAGATCGGCACACCATCTGCACTCGCTGCCTGGGTCTGGACCACGCAGAAGCTGCACTCATTCAGGGCGGATGCCGAGCTGTGCACTCGCTTTGCCGTTTTCACCGCAAGCAAGCCGGCTGCCCCCGTGCTGCCACCTCTGTTCGAGCCGTGCAAGAAAAAGCGCCGCTCACAGAGGCTGCCAGAGCACCCCGACTCCGGTGATGTCACGCCGGCTCAGCCCCCGCGGGCATCACCGCTACCAGATGTCTCCCCGCCGCCGGTCCATTTCGCGAGAGCGGACCTGCACCCCTCCAACAAAGCGGTGGGTCTCGTCTCGTTCGGCACATCAGGGGACGACGACGGAAAGGATGACAGCCTCTCGCTTGACGCTGCATCCGACGACTTGCCGGGCTCGTTCGACCCCGCGCCATCGGCATCAGCGGACACGAGCATGGGCACCAGCATGGACTCGGAGATCGTCCGTATCCTGTCTAAGGCCGTGGAAGACCTCGGGCTCGACTGGTCTTCTCCGGAAGAACCCGCCCGCAGCCGGCTGGATGAGTGGTTCCTGCAGGGGCGCCGGCAGGCCCCCCGACAGAGACCCTCTCCTTTCTTCCCTGAGGTGCACAACGAGCTCACAAAGTCGTGGAAAGCCCCGCACTCAGCTCGCCTAAAGCCTTCTTTCTCTTCTTTGCTCTCCTCAGTGGACGGCGCGAGAGAAAGAGGCTACGAGGCAACTCCGCCCCTAGAGGAGACTGTGGCCAACCATCTATGCCCACCCTCCACCGCTGGATGGAAGGCCAGAGCTTCTCACCCATCGAAGCCGTGCAGAACCACATCAGCTCTCACCGGTCGCGCATACGCCGCCGCCGGTCAAGCTGCGTCAGCGCTGCATTCGATGGCGGTTCTACAAGTGTTTCAGGCCAAACTTCTCCGCTCTATGGACGAGTCTGGACCTGAACCCGACGCTTTTAAGGACCTGCGCAGTGCTACGGACGTAGCTCTGCAAGCCACAAAGGCCACCGGCCAATCCATTGGCCGGGCCATGGCTAATTTGATCGTCCTTGAGCGCCATCTGTGGCTAACGCTAACGGAGATGAAGGACGCGGATAAGGCACCCTTCCTTGACGCACCTGTCACTCCGAGCGGCCTGTTCGGACCTACGGTGAGAGATTTCACGGAGCGCTTCACTGAGGCGCGGAAGGATTCGCAAGCTATGCATCACTTCCTGCCTAAGCGCTCCAGCTCATCTCAAAAACCGCCCCAGCAGCAGCAGCGAGCCAGGGCAGAGCCGCCCGTCTCCCAGCCGAAGAGCAGACCTGAAAAGGACGCTCGACGCCGCTCGCGTTCCGCTGGCCGAAGAAAGCCGCAGGAGCAACAAGGCCCTCGACCCAGAATCACCCTGAACACAGAGCCTCGTAAGTCTTCCTAGCAGCAGGAAGAAAGAGAGGGAGTACGCGTCTCGCAAATGCCGGACCGCTCCTCACAGAACATTTAAAACATTACCCAGTCCCCTTACAGGCGGCTGGAAATGTCTATACAGCAGTCAATGGGCCAGTCATAAAACTCGCTCACCTGCAATCAAAAGCCGTTTTCACGGCGACACACAGAAATCACCAAAAGAGTCATTTTCTGCCTGTGTCACTAAGGGTTCGCATGTCCACACTAAAGTGCGCATTCCCACATATCAATACTGTCCAAACAGTGCCAAACACCTCCCCAGCTCAGGCTGGATGTCTCAAAAATGTAGATCGTGTGCCTATTGTCATGTATGCACCACTACACACAAGCACTGTTCCCACAGTTATAAACACTTCCCCAGTAAAAACGGGAAGTGCTATAAGTGTAGCGCATGTGCCTGCCATATTGCATGCACCCCTACACACGGCTACCCACACAGTTTCAAACAGCTATGCCGCAAACATCACAGATGCAATGCGCGAGCTAAGAAACTCCCCGCTAAATGCGGAAAGCTTTATGAATGTGGCGCGTGTGCCCATAATGATGAATGCACCCCCACTTCAAAACACTGTTCATACAGTTTCAAGCACCTCTCCGACTCATGCTGTGAGCATTTCGGAAATAGCGTATGTGCCTGTACTCTCACACGCACCTCTGCACTCGGCACTCAATATGGCTGCTCAGCGCGCACCTGCGCCTCTGAGAGCCGTAGATTCTGTGTTAGCACAAAGCGATTTGCCGGCGGGGCCCATACGTCACTGCGACACGCCCCCAGCCGGCATTCAACCCATATCTGTGCGAGCAGAAGCCTGGGAAAAAATCCCCGACATGCCGAAATGGGTTTTGAACATAATAAAACACGGATACTCACTTCAATTCGCTCGCAGACCACCCCGCTTTTCAGCGGTGGTCAAGACGAAAGTGAGGAAAGATGTGTCACATGTTCTACGCACCGAGGTGCTCAAACTGATAGAGAAGGGCTTATAGAAACTGTTCCTCCCTCTTTGAGCGAGGTGGGTTTTACAGCCGCTATTTTCTCGTCCCGAAAAGGACGGTGGCCTTCGCCCCATCCTGGATCTCAGACATCTGAACAAAGCGTTAATGATTCGCTCGTTCAGAATGTTAACAACCAAACATATCCTCGCGCAAGTTCGCCCGGGATTGGTTTCTATCAGTGGATTTGAAAGACGCTTACTTTCACATCCCGATAGCGCCTCACCACAGGCCCTTTCTGAGATTAAGCTTCGAGGGACAGTCATACCAGTACACAGTACTACCACTCGGCCTATCATTGGCCCCCCGTACATTCACGAAATGTATGGACGTGGCACTTTCCCCCCTGAGACAGCGGAGAGTGCGGATACTGAATTACCTCGACGATTGGCTAATCATAGCACAATCAGAGGTTCAGTTAATGACACACAGATCTTGGACTATCAGCCATTTACAATGCCTGGGTCTGAGAATAAATTTTGCAAAGAGCGTGCTATCCCCCAGCCAGAATATTTCTTTTCTGGGAATAGTGCTAGACTCAGTGCAGATGACAGCGTGCCTCTCATCAGAGCGCGCTCTCTATTCGACGCCTTGCAACATCGTTCAGAACGGCGCGCCGCCCCGTCAAACGATTTCAGAGAATGCTCGGTCTCATGGCCTCGGCATCAGCTGTACTCCAGCTAGGATTGTTGCACATGCGTCCTCTCCAGCGCTGGCTCAAGAGCCGTGTCCCCACTCACGCGTGGCGCTCGGGCCACTTTTTGCTCAGAGCGAATCACAGCTGTATAAAAGCCCTGACGCCCTGGAAAGCCATAAACTGGTTTCAAACCGGCGTGAGTCTGGGCGTGAATACGCAGAGAAAAATGATCACGACAGATGCCTCCAAAATAGGATGGGGGGCCCTTTACGAGGGCAGGCCTGTTTTCCGGCTTTTGGTCAAACCCGGAAAAGCGCCTACACATAAACTGTCTGGAAATGAAAGCGGTCGCCTTGGCTCTCAGAGCCCTGCTTCCGTACCTGAAAAACAAACACGTCCTGGTCCAAACGGACAACATGACGGTAGTTTCGTAAATAAATCGCCAAGGTGGACTCAGGTCGAGCTCCCTGCACTCTATGGCCAGGGAGCTCATCCTATGGTCACAACACCACCTGCGCTCGCTAAGGGCAGCGCACGTGCCAGGCGTCCTGAACCAAGGAGCGGACATGCTATCCAGAGACAAAGTTCTCCCAGGAGAATGGTCTCTCCACCCTCTGACGGTTCAGTGGTTATGGCGAACCTCCAAGGAAAACGCGCACTGCCCTCTCTTCTTCTCAAAAAGGGAGGTGAAATGTGCAGTGCTCCTGGTAGCCCCACTCTGGAAAAACCAGACGTGGTTTCCAGAGCTGGTACAGATGATGCAATCTGCCCCATTGCCGATTCCGCTGAGGCAAGACCTCCTCGGACAGGCAAGCAGGATGATTCTTCATCCCCGCCCCGATCTGTGGGCCCTCCATGCATGGCCCCTCAACGGGTTCCCGAGAACCTCCCCAGTGGAGTTCTGAAAACCATTACTGAGGCACGAGCCCCCTACTGAGGCTTGTATGCCCAAAAGTGGAAAGTGTTCAGTGACTGGTGTGATACCAAGAGCTTGAACCCCAAAACGTGCGAGATACCAAGTGTACTCGCCTTTTTGCAGGAGCTGCTGGAGGCGGGCCGCACACCCTCCACGCTCAAAGTCTATGTGGCTGCCATAGCGGCGTCACACAATCCTGATAAAGGACATTCATTAGGAAAAAACGATCTGATCATTCGTTTCCTAAGAGGCGCGAGGAGGATGAACCCTCCTCGCCCACCTTCGGTGCCGATCTGGGACCTGGCCACGGTCCTGGATGCACTCAAAGGTGCCCCATTCGAACCTCTCCGAACCGTGCACCTCAAGCAGCTCTCGCTCAAAACCACACTCTTGCTGGCACTCGCTTCAGTTAAAAGAGTGGGCGACCTGCACGTGCTGTCATCAAGCGCTGCTTGCCTGGAATTTGGACCTAACGACTGCAGAGTTGTCCTTAGGCCAAAGCACGGGTATATTCCTAAGGTGCGCTCTACACCCTTCAGAGCACAGGTGATATCTCTGGCAGCGCTATCGTCCTCAGCAGACGAAGGTGATGCAAATTTACTCTGCCCGGTCAGGGCGCTCAGAGTATATTTGGAACGTTCTGCCCTGTTCAGACAGGCGGAACAATTATTCGTATGCTTTGGCGGCCGAACTAAGTGTGTCGCTGTCTCAAAGCAACGAATATCGGCTGGATAGTGGATGCTATAGCGCTAGCTTATGGAGCCAAGGGCCTTCAATGCCCCTTAGGCATCAGAGCTCACTCTATGAGGAGCATGGCCTCCTCGTGGGCATGGTCGAGTGGGATACCCATTGAAGATATTTGTCGGCGGCAGGCTGGGCCTCGCCTTCGACATTTATCAGGTTTTATAACCTACAGGTCCCCTCACTGCATTCCAACATTCTATCAGTCTGACTGTGGAATGAACTGGAGTATGTATATGCTGGGCATCATCTCCTCCCTTATAAGGTCCGTCTCTGACCGACTTAGAGGGTTTATTATGCGTACCAGTACACAAAAGCTCAGTACATGAGATATGTGCTTGTGTTTGTACAAGGAGCGCCCCACCTTGAAGGCAAGGGTGACCTGTCATACCCCACTATATAGCTCGCTGCTGGCCGGCTCATGGAATATCACTTTGCTTTAAGGCTCAGGCACCTGCCTCTGGCTTTATAGAGCGAAGTCAGCACGCACTGCGTTTTACATGGTGTTCCCATAGCGTAAGCTACTTACGCAATAGGAGAGACCTCTCGATAGGGAACGACTCGGTTACAAACGTAACCTCGGTTCCCTGAGAGGAGGGAACGACTATTGCGTAAGCTGCCGTGTCTGTGCTTGGTCAGTTCGCTTCAGTCGATTGAACCTAAAAGAACTGGCATGACGGGACGTTCATTATATAGCCCTCATATGCTAATTTCAGCAGGCTCTGAGCGCGAATACGGGACGCGCCCCCATTGGTCGCGCGTTCTAAGTCGCCCCGTCACTGGTTCGAGCAGTTGCCGCAGCACAGCCAATGACCGAGCTGCCTCGCTCATCACTGTCTGCTGTGCAGCTGCAATGCGTTTTACATAAAGACTTCAATATTTCTCGAGAAACTGAGTTTTCCCATAGCGTAAGCTACTTACGCAATACTCGTTCCCTCCTCTCAGGGAACCGAGGTTACGTTAGTAACCGAGTCGATTTACTGACAGAAGAAAAACTGTTCACTGTTCATGATATTCACGACTAAATAAATTGAAATTACAGTGAAACATAAAGGAAGAAACGAGTTAAGTGCTCTCTTCTCCTCTTGTGTCCACAAAACCCAGTGTTATGGGGTTACTTTAGATATTTATAGTAACTTTTAGCAGGCAAGCATATTTGTAATTACGCAAATGTGCAATTAGTGAATCTAGACCGCAGCAAATTTAACAAGTTCAGTGTTTGTTAGCACATGACCCGAACTTGGAGCACATCTGTTAACTCCGAGCACGAGATGGAATTAGTGTGTATCAAATACAGAACCACTCTGAAAACACTGTATCATGAGCCTCATGCATGCTCAGTTTATGTGCAATCCTACAGATGAAACAGAACCACTCTGAAACCATTGAACACACTGTATCAAGAGCTTCACGTGTGCTTTTAGTACTGTATGTGTAATGCAGGGAACAGAGCAGCGCACATACAGTAATCACAGCGAGCAGCGTGTGCACAATATTGATCTGTTTAATGAACTCTTGCAGTTGATCGCAATTTCGATTTTATTTTGATTAATCGTTCAGTCCTAATCTTCACTGAATAAATATAATCAGGGCTGGAGTGGGAAGAGAAATCGGTCCGGGGGTCCTTTTCTGCAAATCACGGCGCCAAGGAGGGACAAGTCAAGATAATTTTTTTGTGGTAATCAACATTATTCCACAAATGCTGTTGACAGAGCTTAACTTGTATTGAACCCGGAACATTCCTCTACATGTCAAAATCGACAGAAACGCTCCTATTGTTGTTGTTTATTTTATTTTATTTTATTTTTTCTTCCCTGACGGCACGGGCATATTCCAGGATGACAATGCCAAGATTCAGCAGGCTCAAATTGTGGAAGAGTGGTTCAGGGAGCATGAGGAATCATCTTCACATATGAAGTGACCACCACAGAGTCCTGACCTTAACCCCATTGAAAGTCTTTGGGGTGTGCTGGAGAAGACTTTACGGAGTGTTTCGACTCAAATTTGTCAATACCGCCTTTAGCTTTGATTATGGCCATAGCTTTGAACATTGGTCGTGGCATTGTTTCGACAACCTTATGCAATGTCACAACATTTATTTCTATCCAGAGTAGCATTCATTTTTGGCTGAGATCTTGTATTGATGACAGGAGAGTCGACCCACTCTGTCAAGTCATCTCCAGCACATCCCAAAGACGTTCAATGGGGTTAAGATCAGGACTCTGTGGTGGCCAGTTCATGTGTGAAAATGATTCCTCGGGCTCCCTGAACCACTTTTTCACAATTTGAGCCTGCTGAATCTTGGCAATGTTGTCCTGGAATATGCCTGTGCCATCAGGGAAGAAAAAATCCATCAATGGGATAACAGTTCATTCAGGTAGGCAGCTGACTTCATTTCATGGTCGCATAACGTTGCTGAGCCTAGAAGAGAACAATTGAACTAACCCCAGATCATAACCATTTTTAAAATTCAAATGGTGACTTTTTTTTTGGCCAGGCAGTGTAATTTTCCAGAAAGAGGGCTAGAACACACACAACTTAAGCTACAGATGACAGTAATAATCTTTTAAATAAATCTCTTGGAACAACAGTTATATCATTTTGTCTGACAGGGGTGGACAACAACTCCCATTAAAGCATATCACTCACATCCCAGTGTCCTGGTTTGAGAGGTCATCCTAACTATGCTTAAAGTTGTATTCATTCCAGTGGTTCACAAAACAAACAAGAGTGAGCCTCAATAGCATTTATAACCATCAAAGTTCAATGATTACAGTGAGCATTCCTCTCTCTGGTGTCAAATCTGCCCTCTGGGCAACAGGCGAGTAAATCTCTGTTTTCTGAGCGGTGACAGGCGATTGCATAATCATAACACAACTGTGTGCCTTGAGCTATCATTATGTTCATGTGCGCTCCAGGGATCTTCTCCTCAGCCAAACTGAGACAGCTCATTGACTCATGTTCTGTTGACGATTCTCTCATGTAAGTCATCTTATGCAAATGAACAGCGCCTATGGTTTCTCTGCAACACTGTCGCTCTAATGCAAGGTGTTTGGTTTCTTCACAAGCACAGCACATTTAATCATTTGAAGACTTTGCTGAGCTGGTAAAATGTGACATGAGCCCACCAGCTGACAACAATGGCCAGTTAGTGGTTTCTGACTCTTGAGCAATACGAGTTTAGTGAGAGATGCTTCAAGTGAAGGAGACAACCAGTTTGTGCAACACCAACATTATGGAGTGTACGAAATCAAGGCAGTCCATCTTCTTAACCCTAAAATGCTGTGTGTATCAAATATGATACACAATGTTTGACGGCTCCCGTTTCACTCTCTGTTCAAGAGCAAAAGACAAACAAGGTATGGTATGTAAGTTTCATATCTTTATGGCACCATCTAATGGTTATTTGTGAAAAAAGTTTCAGTGTTTATATCATTCTATTAAAAACGGCCTTTTTATCTAAATGGTACTTAACAAAGTTTAATGTCAAAAAATTCTAAATTTCTGACAATTCTTTCATATGTCAGGCTGTACAGGGTTTAAAGGCCAACACATTTTAGGGCTCCCAGAAATAATTTCTGTGACCTCACCAGTTGCTTGTGATTAACAGTATTGGGGAGAAGATAACTGAAATAGCGACTCCAGTAACCTAACAAAATTTTTCAGAAGTGTGACAGTAGCTCAATTGTTTACACATTTGTGCAGCTTTTCCAGAAAAAGCTTTATTTTCCAATGAATATCACTGTAGCGTTACAAAAACGTTTCGTTAGTCGCATTATATTATGAGTCGATGGAGTAATCAAACACACTCACCTGAGCCATCGTCTCTTTCTCTCATGTAGTGCTGGGAAAATCAAATCATTAAAGTGAATCTGTTCTTTTGCACAGTTCATAACGGTTTTAAAAAAAATCCCTTTTACTTAGTGTTAGGATTATTTTAAGTGATTCGGTTCTTTCGGACCGTTTATGTAAATGTAGTAGTTCACATAAATGATGCTCTGATTCCCTGCACAGCCTAAAAAAGACATAATTGCTGCTGTTCATCACTACATTAAATTTCAGTTCAGGTACATAAAATAGGGTGATTTATAATTTATTACTGCATTTTAAGCAGGGACTAAAAACGGTTCAAGGAACGAAAAAGAAAACAGGAAAGAAATCCAATTCAATTGTTCCAGACTGAAAATATTATTTAAAAATGCTGGTAACCAGTAAATAACTGTATAACAAAATAATAATTTTGTTCTGATCATTTTTTTCATGTAACCAAAGACCAAAGGGTTTATCACAGTACATTTTCAGAATCACACCACTTCCTGTTACCCAAAAATTGTAACATTTTTGTCTTTGTAGAATAAAAATCATTCACCCCTGCAAAAGGTGACATTTTATTTATTTTAGGTGGCCAAATAAATTTTTTAACTATTTGGGATCTACAGTACATTTAAGGTTAAGAATTAATTTATTGAAAATACGTTATTTTATATAGGTTACTGTGTTTGCTATGATTTCTGCCTTGATAACTCCCCCACATGGGAAAAATTGAATAACTTATTTTTGTTTATTTTGGGTGAGATAAGTCCCTTATATTGAGCTTGTTTTTTTCCAAAACAGGTGCCTTGTTTCTTTTGTGAGATCTGGAAACACTACAACTGTATTTACCATGACTTTAGTAACTTTTTTTTTTGTTGTTTTTTGGTGGAAACAACAACACTGTGCACGTGAACATCAAAGTGCACATAAACCTCCGAACACAGCGAATCAGACACAATCATCGACGGCTTTTCTTTCATCGGTTTTTCAAAATATAATCAGGTGTGCTTCTTCAAACATGTGTCTTTGTGTCTAACTGCATTTATTGTCACTTTTCACTCCGAGATGTCTTAGGTTGCCTGACACAGTGGCACGTTAATGAGCAAAATGACCCACCACTGCACATGTAACACACGCGTTTGGCGGGTGACGGGTGCTAATTTCATACCCTGATGGTTAAACTACGGTTCCTGTAGTAAAACCATGGTTAATTTTCATAAGGGAAAGTTACCCTTATTTGATATAAAACTATTAAATAATATCATCTGATTGAGACACGTCTTCTTTAAATAGCTTCAATGTAGTGAGCTACTTTTTGTTAGTAGCTTGTAGTGTTGCTAACTGCTTGGAAAAAAACAATGTTAAAATTCCCTGATTTTCCAGGTTTCCATGACTACAGAGTGGTCAGAGAGCCTCAGTTATGGACTTCCTGTGCGTTTTGCACATTATACATGCAAATTTGCAACATGAGACATGGTGAGGCTAATTAGAGGACTGGTTAGGGTTAGAAGTGAACTTTGAGCTTGGGAAAAATGAAACATATCTGAGATCATGCTGGCCTTTATCTTCAAATCCAGAGGAGCATCACAAGAAAAACAAAAACACATTAGGACACTCTTTTAAAAAAACCTTATAAGGAAAAAAAAATTAAAAACAAGAGTCCCAGAGTCTAGTATATGTGAATGTAAAGACTGTCTTGAATAAAGGAGGGGGAGTTTCCTGTCCCCATTCCACCTCCGTCTACTGCACACAAATGCTCACACAAGAGAAAGAGTGTTTGAATGTTTTGCTCTGTGCTCACGCTCTTGCAAAAACAGAGCTGGAAAACAAAGTTTATGGAGCGTGGCAATACTCGCTCCCTCTGAAGTGTGCTGCCATCAGGGCACTATATTAACTATAAGTCTGTGTTGTGCTTACTTTACACCAAATGTCATGGTATCGCTCTTGTCATTGACAAAAGGATAAATATGCATTTTTGGGGGGAAACACAATCGACAAAAACATTGTTTGATGTGTACCTGTCTATATGATTAGTGCAGCGCATTAATGATGGTTTAGTTCCATGTACCACATTTAAACAGTCATGATGAAGTTCCAATTTGATTGGCTGCCTTTTTTAACTTCCGAGTGCAAGGGTGGATTTTTTTATCAATTCACCTTGAAATGTGTTGACAAGATGAAATCACTTCGATTTGTTAAAGTTAGCCAGGTTAGTGGCATCAAATCTGGGAAAGATATTATTTTTCCATTGCAACAGCAACTTCTGTGAATTATGGGTAGTGTCGTTTTTCACTAGGAATTTGGAAATTAAACACAAGTTTTTTTTTCGTGGTTTACTCGTGGTTTCTACAAGGGAAGTGTACCAACAGTCGACATTCTGTTAACAATTCGGTGTGCCACTATTCGAATACAAAAATCACATTTGGTTATTCTACACTTGCAATAGAGGTCTTCAACCCGACCCAAAGTCGATGAGTCCCAACAAACCATCAGGTCAGTTTTTCAATATAGTGTGAGTTGGGGCCTGGATGGACAACGTTCACTGAATCTCACAGTTTTTTCTTGATCATCGCATTTTTAGACACTGAGTAAAGTTAAAAAGAACTTCACGCTGTGCTGCATTCTCAAGAAGTTCAGGTTGCAAAGAGGACTTCATGTAACTGTTACACCATAATACATGATTCCAGGTTGTTTTTCACTGAGCAAAGTTTCAGCGCATAAATGGTATGTTTTTCCCCTTTTCCTCTGGTGTGAGAGTTGACAGTCATCATCACTTAACAATCTTGGAGCTCATGGTAGGTTTGTCTTGAACAGTTTATTAGTTATCGCTACAAATCATTTTCTCAATTGAGAAAATTAATGGGATTTTTACTTCCGGAACTGACTGTTGTGCTCTAATGAGGAATATGTTGAGATGTTTCAGATTCAAAGAACCAAAACCTCTTCCAACTCAAAAGCAAAATAGCCCTTTTTTCTACACTAGTTAATGACCAATTACTCAATTAATTGACCACTATCTCTGGCTCTATACATGTCATTTATGACATCTGAAAGTTCCAGGTCAACACTGATCCAATGTAATTACTTAAAGCAGACTCCAAATCTGCTATTTAGAGTGTTTGTTATCCCGTTACACATTGGTATTTAAAAGTAATCCATTTATTTGCAAACAGATAGAATGCTATGTAGGAGCATCTGGAGGTGATTATCCAATCACCGAAGACCTCTCGACACTTTTCAAAGTGGATTCATCAGCTGTCGGACAGCAGCCAGATTGCACTATTCTGAAAAATCCATAAGCACATACAGATGTTTTAGAATAAAACTGTACCTGATGTTACGCAAACAAAACACGACATTCTACAATGGCTGGATGTCTGAAAAAGTTCATAGGCATTACCACTATTTCCAAAGGCTTTGATGCAGTCAGCTGATTCTAAAATTAATTCAATGAAATGACTTAAATCTGCTGTTTGGCAGCATTTAAATGACTGACTAAAGACGACGGATGTAAAACAAGCACGGAAGTCCTAGAAAGACAGACATTCTACAAATGAGACCGGATGCTCCACCAGTCATCCAAAAACAAACTAGTAAGTTTAATATTTTTAGCTGTGGTGATTTTAAAGTGATGAATTAAAGATGTGTAGTTACTATAAGCCAGCAAACTGTGAAAAGTTGCATCTTAAAACGTCCTCATTATTAAAAGCATTGCTTCTGTACAAATTCACCGCATTCAACAATAAATGTGAATTTTAGTCATTAAAGGACTTTAAATCACCTGTTGTCAGTAATTTTCCCATTATTATGCATAGTCCAAAGGTTTGTTTGTAAGGTGTTGTGGACAGTATTTAGAGCATTTTGCTGGTTCTTTATGTTGGGGTGTCTGACAGACAATGAATAGCATTAATAAACTGATGCAGAAGAAAAAACTGTTTAATGCCATGAATACATGTTGCACACCCACAATAATCTTACAGTTATACACTTTTTAATCACTCTGGTTACAATTAAGCACATCACTGAGCTTGGGATAAGCAGTGTTGTGCCCTAGATTGGAGTGTCTCTTATTACCTCTGTGTGTGTGTGTGTGTGTGTGTGTGTGTGTGTGTGTGTGTGTGTGTGTGTGTGTGTGTATTTATCAGCTTTCTTATTATATGGCATAAGAATAAATTCATAATAAGAAAATGGGGATATAATTGTAAAATCAGTTAACCATGATTTTTTATCTCAGATGGTAATCTAATGTCAAAAACTCACACTGCAGGACCCCTAGGAGGAGGTGCATCTAATCGTGTTACAGACAAAAGTTCTGTCCAAAGATTTTTTGCACTTCTTTAAGATAGAGCAAAGAGACTACAATGAGTTTGCAGGTTGGTGCATGAGAAAAACAGTACAACTGCGCTAACTGGAAGATTAGAAAGCGTGATGTTTATTGTGCAATGTCTCTGTATATGTAGCATAGACTTTATTCGAGCAGTCAAACCACAAAAGACACTTGTAAAAAATTGCCTATAGACATGGCCACTTCTGACTAGGCTGAAGTCAGTAATGTTTGTCCCTTAATGATTTCAGTTGAATTGAATGTAAATTAATAAAGTGTATCATCTGTACCAATCAGACACACAATTATTCATTATTTAATCAATAAGCCAACAGATGTCTCAAAACTGTAACAAGCAAAGGTCCACTGGACCAGCAAAGAGTGGACCCCCAGTGACATTCCAAGTGGGGGACGTTGGCTGCATGCTATAGCAAAGAATGCAGAAAGATTGATTCATTCCTTTCCCCCATAGGAAATGGACACAAAGCCTAGAACAGCAGTCCTTTCTTCAATAAATTATAGACAAACTGTCTATAATTTCACATGTGTATCCCCAGGACATTGTGTATAGGATCATAACTGTCTTGTAAAGTGTTTTTGTACTGTATACTGTATATGCATGACTTATGACAGGACTACCAGCTAATGTAATATTATTTAGCATCATGTTTCCTACCAAGTGAATCCTTGTGTGACATCCTGCACAATGGTATATATGTAATTCTGACAGCATGCATTGTATGCTTGCTATATTAATCAAAGCATAATGGGGCTTAAACTAACCCCAATCATGCAAATGAGTCAGCTTACAAGCAAAGGAACATTTTCCGCTTGGAAATTTCGCATTTCTCATTGGTCAGGCCAGACTCGAGAGGAGTTACCTCCAGCAGAAGTTAAAAGACATGTCCCACCTCTTACTCTTTTTCCCCTGGCTCTTTCCCCTGAACCTCTGCTGCCATTCGTGTGGGACCGGGACCCCTGTCCGACCATGAGGCTGGCAGGCCTCAACACCTCAATCCATGTGCAACTTGAACACCATCGACTCGAGGAACCAGCAAGATGTTCTCCTGCAACTGCATGATGGGCTCTCTCAACAGCCAAGGCAATTGCAAGTATCATACCAGTAGCTAACTGAACCTATGCTTAGTATAAGAGGTAAACCCCTTTGTAAAAATAGGTGCTTTTAAATTAAGAGCTCGATGGTTCTCTCAGATGGTCAAAATGTCTCTTTTCATAACTGCATTTCCTCTATTCTGTCCCTGTTTCATTTTATTTTCACTTTCATTCACATTTTCAGTGTTTCGAGTGTATGTTTTTGTTTATATTAGTTATGTGTTCGTATTTTAGTTAAATAATCTTTTGTGTACATTCTTGTGAGTTGATTCTGGTCTACTTGTAAATCAGCGTACATTTAACGATTCAATCTCAGCTCCATGCTAAGAAGAGTTATTTTTGTGTGGCCAAGAAAAGTATTCTTTCTGAGAATTGATAGACAATCAATACTGAGATAAATTGATTGTAATATTAATTCAGCTACCTCAAGTTGATTCTATTAACCAATCCAAATGTTCACAACTAATTATAACGAGTTATGATTGATTATTCATTTTTGTCACGATTCCCTTGTTGTCTGCCCTGTGTTTCACTAATCTTTGCCTCAAACTCCTATTCCCTCTGTAAAAAACTACACTTCCCATGATTCCCGGCCCTCATCACTGCCAGCCCTGTGTCATTGTGCTCACCTGATCGTCGTTTGTCATCATCATGTCTCCTGTGTATTTAAACCCTGCTGTTTCTCCATTCCCCTGTCGATTGTCGATGTATAAGGATGCTTGTTTTCGTGGTTCTGTATGTTTATCCTGCCAGTTTCCCGTTGTATGTCTTCCGTGTTTTTGTTGTGTTTCCCCATTGCGGGTGTTTCCTTTGTTTTGGTTTTGTTTGTTTAGTTTTCAACCCTTCCAATAAAGCTACCCTGCACTTAGATCCTCGCCCCTCCTCTGCCTTCCTGCTCATCATAACAGAACAATCGACCAAAATGGATCTAGCAGGGTTCCTCAGAGAGCTGACAGAGGTGGACTTCGTGGAGGAATTCGCTGCCGGGGAACCAACACTCTTGATCCCGGCTCCCGCCTCTGGGCTTTCCGCGCCAGCCACGGTGAGTGAACCAACCCCCACGCCTGCTGTGATCAGCGATCCAGCGCCTGCAGCCCCTATCGTCAGTGAGCCAGCGCTGCCAACTTCGTCCGCCCGGAGGAGGAGGAGAAGAAAGGCCTCTGCTCTCCAGCCTCCGCCAACCAGCCAATGCCTGCAGCCCCGAACATCAGTGAGCCAGCACCTGTAGCCTCGAACTTCAGTGAGCCAGCGCCTGTAGCCTCAAACGTCAGTGAGCCAGCGCCTGTAGCCTCGAACATCCCAGAGCCAGCGCCTGTAGCCTCGACCGTCCCAGAGCCAGCGCCTGTAGCCTCGACCGTCCTAGAGCCAGCACCTGTAGCCTCGACGTCCCAGAGCCAGCACCTGTAGCCATGACCGTCCAAGAGCCAGCTCATCTCGAGCCTTCCAGGGCTCCGCCTCTCGAGCCTTCCAGGGCTCCGCCTCCCGAGTCTTCCAGGACTAAGCCTCTCAAGTCTCTCGAGCCTCCCAGGGCTCCGCCTCTCAAGTCTCTCGAGCCTCCCAGGGCTCCGCCTCCTGAGTCTCCTACGGCTCCGCCTCTCAAGTCTCTCGAGCCTCCCAGGGCTCCGCCTCTCCAGCCTCTCGAGCCTTCCAGGGCTCCACCTCCCAGGTCTCTCGAGCCTCCCAGGGCTCTGCCTCTCGAGCCTCCTATGGCTCCGCCTCCCAAGTCTCTTGAGCCTCCCAGGGCTCCGCCTCTCCAGCCTCTCGAGCCTTCCAGGGCTCCGCCTCCCAGGTCTCTTGAGCCTCCCAGGGCTCTGCCTCTCGAGCCTTCCACGGCGACATCTCCCTTGGCTCCGCCTCCAGAGCCCCCTACGGTGCATCCTCCCTCAGCTCCGCCTCCAGGGCCTTCCAGGTCTTCGCCTCTAGAGTCTCCTACGGCGCCATCTCCCTCGGCTCCACCTCCAGAGCTTCCTACAGCTCCGCCTCCAGAGCCTTCCAGGTCTTCACCTCTAGAGCCTCCTACGGCGCTACCTCCCTCGGCTCCACCTCCAGAGCCTTCCAGGTCTCCGCCTACCGAGCCTAACCCTGCTCTGCCTCCGGAGCCTCCCTTGGCTCCGCCCCCTGAGCCTTCCAGGGCTCCGCCTCTAAAGCCTCCTACGGTCCCGCCTTCCTAGGCTCTGCCTCCTGGGCCTTCCTCGGCCCAGTCTCCAGAGCCTCCCATGGCTCTGTCTCCTGAGCCTCCCACGGCTCTGCCTCCTGAGCCTCCATATCCTCCCTCAGCTCCGCCTCCTGAGCCTCCCTCAGCTCCGCCTCCGGAGCCTCCAGAACCTCCCTCAGCTCCGCCTCCTGAGCCTCCAGAACCTCCCTCAGCTCCGCCTCCGGAGCCTTCTACGATGTGGTCTCCTGAGCAGTCCGCGGCTCCGCCTACCTCGGCTCCGCCCTCGGAGTTCCCCATGGCTGAGGTCCTGAGGCCGCCTCCCAGGCCTCCTGAACCTGTCTTTGCTCTGTGGCCAGCTCCCAGACCACCTGATCCAGTCCTTTTGTGGCCACCTTGGACTGCCTGTCTGCCCCCTGTGCCTCCTTGGACTGCCTGTCTGCCCCCTGTGCCCCCTTGGACCGCCTTTTTGCCCCCCGTGCCTCCTTGGACTGGCTGTCTGCCCCCCGTGCCTCCTTGGACTGGCTGTCTGCACTCTGTGCCCCTTTGGTCTGTCTGTTTGCCCCTTGTGCTCCCTTGGTCTGTCTGTTTGCCCCTGTGCTCCCTTGGTCTGTCTGTTTGGCCCTTGTACTCCCTTGGTCTGTCTGTTTGCCCCTTGTGCTCCCTTGGTCTGTCTGTTTGCCCCTTGTGCTCCCTTGGTCTGTCTGTTTGCCCCCCCCCCACTCCTTGGACGATTATTTTTTTTTTTAGTATTCCCTTTTTCTTTTTGTTTCTGAGGAGCATCTGGAAGCCGCTCCTTTGAGGGGGGGTTATGTCACGATTCCCTTGTTGTCTGCCCTGTGTTTCACTAGTCTTTGTCTCAAACTCCTATTCCCTTTGTAAAAAAACTACACTTCCCATGATTCCCGGCCCTCATCACTGCCAGCCCTGTGTCATTGTGCTCACCTGATCGTCGTTTGTCATCATCATGTCTCCTGTGTATTTAAACCCTGCTGTTTCTCCATTCCCCTGTCGATTGTCGATGTATATGGACGCTTGTTTTCGTGTTTCTTTATGTTTATCCTGCCAGTTTCCCTGTTGTATGTTTTCCGTGTTTTTGTTGTGTTTCCCCATTGCGGGTGTTTCCTTTGTTTTGGTTTTGTTTGTTTAGTTTTCAACCCTTCCAATAAAGCTACCCTGCACTTAGATCCTCGCCCCTCGTCTGCCTTCCTGCTCATCATAACAATTTTTCCCTTTAAAGATGTTTTTGACTGCGGTATACTTTGATAAATAATCTCATCCCTGTTTCTAAAAGATTTAACTTCAAAGCTATACCTATATGTGTGATATTATTGTCAATAAGCCATGAGAATAATATTACACCAATAAGAGAATTAATCATAATGCTCTTATTAAAGCTAATTCCCAACAGTAGAAATTGTGAGCTGTTACGAGACGCTGTATTAGGATTTTAATGGTGGAGAATTTAAAAATGACAAATAATCGAGTTATTTGTAATTTATCTAAATTATAACGGCTGTCAAATGCAACTGATTCCATTATAAACTTCCTTACATAGTAATGTAGAAATAGGACTGTTTAATTTAATTCCTGGTTTCCCTTACAAATAATGGTACCGTACACGACACTTTAACCAGTACAGTGTACATTTATCATACTAAATTTACTACATATATTGGTGTGAGAATCTGGGCACTTTAACTGATTACCGTAATTTCCGGACTATTGAGCGCACCTGAATATAAGCCGCACCCACTGATTTTTAAATAAAATATAATTTTAAACATAAATAAGCCGCACCGGTCTATAAGCCGCAGGTGCCTACCGGTACATTGAAACAAATGAACTTTACTCAGGCTTTAACGAAACACGGCTTGTAACAAAAATAAATAGGCTTTAACGAAACACGGTGTGGCAGCGGGGGCGTGGTCAAGCGCCCGTCCGGGAGAGAAAAGCGGTAAGGGCGCTTACACCTGCGCTAAATTATGTCTAACACCTGTGTCTAATTTCAGTAAGCATGGGGAGAGCGGCATAAAAAGGCAGCAGCCACAGAGCTGAGAAAGTGACACACGTCAGTCTAGTGTTGGCGCATAGAAGAATTGAGAAACTTTATAAAATTGATTGTAAACATTGCTGTGGCCATTAAAAGCCTTACCTGGAACGTCAAGTGCCCTGCTGAAAACTGTCACACTGGTGCCCGTGTGACAGTTTTCCCAAGGACACGTGAAGCAGGGCACTTGAAATTAGACACCGGTGTTAGACATAATTTAGCGCAGGTGTAAGCGCCCTTACAGCTTTTCTCTCCCGGACGGGCACTTGACCACGCCCCCGCTGCCACACACGGCTTGTAATAAAACATTTGCAGTAAATAGTAGCCTACCAAGAAAGTAATTGGTCACTATCTTCCTCGTCCTGTGCACTGAAGTCATCTCCTTCAGTGTCGGAGTTGAATAGCCTCAGCTTTTGTCTTTTTGCACTGAGTCAATTCCTCACGCTGCTGTTTCCAACGTCTTATCATCGACTCATTAAGACCAAGCTCCCGTGCAGCAGCTCTATTTGCTTTTCCAACAGCCAGATCAATCGCCTTCAACTTGAAAGCAGCATCATATGCGTTTCTCCATGTCTTTGCCATGGTGAGGGTGACAAAATTACTACTGTAATCAGAATGATGGGAAGTTTGAGCGCGCTCGATTTAATCTAAACAGTAAACAAAAAAAGTTGTTTTGACCTTAACCCGTTCGGCAATTTCATTGGTGTAATGAAAGCTTCACGCTGCCGAAAAACTGAGCACGTCACAGAATATTTATTTATTTATTTTTTTTTTTATAAAATTTGAAAGCGGGAAAAATCCATATATTAGCCGCGTCATTGTATAAGCCGCGAGGTTCAATGCGTGGGAAAAAAGTTGCGGCTTATAGTCCGGAAATTATGGTACTGTTTATTTGTGCTTTGTGGAACGCGCTGACGTCAATGCATCAATTAAACGGTTTTCATTAGTGTTGACCCAGATCACAAATCACTGGTGTTGGTTGCTATGGCAACGAAAGTTCAAGGGAAGTCCTAAAGAGACTCTTCCGGGGCAATCTACCACGCATGCGCAACCTGCCGATGCCATATTGTAAACACAGTTCAGCTAAGCTAATAGCATAACACAATAGCACCAAAATAACCAGTTAGTGAAATTTCATTCAAACCCCAAAATACACTACAAAAGTCAAAGCTGGCTGTGCCAAAGGAAGCTTTGTGTACTTTCATAGAACACAATGGTTTCAAAATTTTAGTCCACTCTGTGTCGTCTGCCAGATGCGTCTGCTGTGCGACCCATATAGGCCAAACTTAGACTAATATTTCTTCAGTTGACAACTCTGTTTTCCATTTGCTCATGCCATTATTTTGCAGTAATAGACAATATTTTTTAAAGTCTTAGTTGTCAGTGGTGAAGAACAACATTACAATGTGGATGAGAAACGTAAACATAGCAAAATCAATGTCTATTAGAGTGGATGTGGCATTAAAGGAATATTCCAGGTTCAATACAAGTTCAGCTCAATCAACAGCATATGTGTCATAAAGTTGATTACCACAAAAAATATTTCGACTTGCCTTTTCTTTAGAAAAGTATAGAGAATACAGTGAGACACTTTCAATGGAAGTCAATGGGGTCAAAGCTGTCTAGACGCAAGACATTAACAATATGTGTGTAACATGATTTTACTGTGATAAAATCACTTGCTGACCGCATCCGTGTAAAGATATAGACAATTTTACAACTTCATTGCCATGACAATTTAATGTCAAAAAACCCTAAAACAACTGTAAAAATTACAATTTAAACAACTCTACAGAATAATTAATTAAAGTGCTTTTATAAAATTCTAAACTTCACATTTCTGCTTTTAAACCCTCCAAAAATTGGCCCCATTGACTTCCATTGTAAATGCCTCACCGGAACCTTGATTCTTGCTTTATTTAAAGAAAAGGAAGGATGAGTCTAATTTAATTTTATGAAGCAGAAGCCAGCAAGGCAACTCACTAGGGATTTTGAACAGAGTTAAAGAACAGTACATCTGTCCTTAATCAGCTATAAACACAACACAAGCTGAAACACAGGGTGTGCGGCCCATACCAATTACGCCAGTACACACATACAGACATGTACAAACACAAACAGCATGCTCCATACACATTTGCACTGCTCTGCAAACTGCGAGCAGCCAAGAGCACATGTGCAACATATTTTCCCCCAATTAGGAGCAGACATGAGTCCTGACTGAACCTCAGGCCTCACAGGCTGCCTCGCTCTCCGCTCTCTGCGTTTGTGGTTCTGTAATATTTGCTGGGAGGGCCCATTAACAATGCCACAGAATATTCACAGTGAGGGACATAAATGAGTACCAACAAGGGAAGATCAAGTGTGGAGTGTTATTACGTTGGGCTCTGGAATTGAGGGAAGGATGAATCCGTACTCACCACAACAACAATAATAAGCCTGTGCCGTATCATCACTCCAGCATCGCTGTAGAAATGAATCAAGTTGCTGTTGGTTTTGGGTGTCTTTGCTTAAACAATATGAGTTATTAAACAATCGAGTGGCTTGCATGAGGTCAGTGATGAAATATAACATTTGAATTAGAGACCAACATGATCACAATACAGGGAGACTTTCACCCTTTTAAAGTAGTCCATATGTTATATTTAGTGTTTGGTGTAATCTGATTACAAAGCAATTAGTTCTTGAAATCCTATTATTTATTTTATTGAAAATTTGAGTAAGCATTACATTTAAATTCTTGGAATCAGATTACAGTTACAGACTTTTAGTTAAGTTCAGTAAAGTTTACATTTACATTTATTCATTTGGCAGATGCTTTTATCCAAAGCGACTTACAAAAGAGAAAAACATCAGCGAATCATCTTAAGGAGACAGTGGAACGAAAAGTGCCATACTACAAAGTTTCACTATCATCAGAATAGTATACAAAACAGATTTAAGTGCAACAAGAATTGTAAATATTATTATTATTATTATTATTATTTTATTTTAAAGTTAAGTTATTACATTACTTGGGTTACACATTTCTAAAATAGCATTATTTATGTAGAATATAATACATGATTTACTTTCATATGTGCATCTGTTTTTAGAAGTCACTCAGAACCGAATGTAACAGTTATAAAGTCAAACTGAGTAAATGTGTCTATGGCGTAAAAAAAATTAACACATTCGTAACATTTAATTGATTTCATGTTTTAACACATACAATTTGACAGCTCTAGTTATAATATTAAAGGAACATTTTGGCTGAAAAAAGATAATTGTCATCTTTCGATCACATTAATGTTGCTCCAAACGGGAAGTCTTGTGGCGCTATGCAAGAGTCGGACGTGTGAACGATGAGCTCTGTTCATTTTGCTAGTTTTTAATACTTTTTTGTGTCATAAACCAGTGAGATTCAATACACCCTGTTCCATAACAGTTCTGTGAGGACAATATGTGAAATAATTCAAAATGCTCATGCTCTGGAGATGTTAAAAGACATTTATGTGCTCAAGCTGATACCCTTGACCAGGCCGAAGAGCGGGGAGAAATTCAGTGTCAACTGTCGAGCATGTCGGCAATGCTGGCGATGGTTGTTGCTGACATGGAGAATCTTGTTGCAATACGTCGATTGATCACTGCCATGGAGACGAAATTCTCTGAGTTGGTTACAAGAGTGGGGGTTGCTGAGAAACGGAACAATTATCTGGAGTCATCGGAGAGGGAATTAGCTGCCAACCCGCTACCGACCAAGACGGACTTGGGACACATTTGGGAAAAGTTGGAAGACCTTGATATTCGTAACCATTAAAACAACATCCAAATTGTTGGAATTCCTGAGAACGCAGGCCGAGATATGGAGAAATTCCTAGTCGAGCTCTTCCCAAGTCTGCTCAACATAACAGGCCATAAGCTGGAAATCAAACGAGCTCACAGAGTTCCAGCTCGTAGATCTGCTGAGAGAGACAGGCCCCGTTGAATTCTGGACCAAAAAATAATAATTCTGCTTCCGTTAGCGGCTGGAGCTCTGAATCCACTCCTGCCTATTGGCTGGAGTGTTTCTGCAAGAAATAAATTTTTCCCTGCAGGAAGCTGAAAAATTTTGAAAAATATGGGGTGGGCATATTTTCTTTAGTGCTGGCTCAAGTAAGAGCAGGGGAGTCATTACATTGATAAATAAACATCTACAATTCAAATTTCTCAAAAAGATTAAAGATAAATTAGGGAGAATCATTTTTGTTTTAGCAGAAATTCAGGGACAAAAGTTGATTTAGGCTAATATTTACGCACTTAACGCTGATGATCAGGGCTTTTTTATAGATCTTGAAGGTATGCTGCAAACCGCGGGCACCCCTCATGATACAAAATTGGGAGGAGACTTTAATTTATTGATGGACTCAGTCCTTGATCATAGTGAAGCAAAAGTGTGCAATCCCTCTAGAGCAACACTGATGCTTCACAGGATGTGTAAAAATATTGGTCTTACAGATATTTGGAGACTTTTGAACCCATCTGGTAGGGACTATACATTTTTTTCATCAGTCCATTAGATTTATTCTAGAATTGATTTGTTTTTATTTCCATTTTCATCTGTTGTTGATTGCTCAATTGGAAACATTTTAGTCACAATTCATGCCCTGGTGAGTTTAGAGGTGTCCACACAGAGAGAAAAATTTATCATATAGTTGGCGCTTTAATGTATCCCTTTTGCAAAATCCGGAATTCCAATAAATGTTAAAGGCTGAAATCAATTTTTATATTGAGATCAACTGGTCCTCAGTATCCTCTTTGGGCGTGGTATGGGAGGCACTTAAAGCAGTTCTTAGGTGTTGGATCATACAGTATGCCTCATTCATCAAAAAATCCAAAGCACGAGAACTTGAAGTTGGAAGGGAATATTAAAAGTGCCTAAGCAGAGCTGAAGCGCCAAATGTCATCTGATGGCCTTAGAGAATTGAACCGATTGAAATACAGATATATTGCTATTTTGTCAAAGAAGGTTGAGTTTTGGCTATTCAGGTCAAGGCAGTCATACTTTGAGTCAGGGGACAAAGCAGAGAAGCTTTTGGTTAAATATATAAAGCAGAGAGAGTCTTTTTCTATGATTCCCTCAGTAAAATCTGCTGGTGGTAACATTTTTACCTTGGCCATAGATATTAATAATGCTTTTAAAGAATTATATTTTGATCTCTTAAGTTCCACATCTTAGTCTACTGATGAAGGTATTAGAAACTTTGTAAAACCATTATAACTCCCTAAACTAGGCAAGGCTCCAGGGCCAGATGGCTTTACCACTGAATTTTTTAGATCTTATGCTACAGAACTGGCTCCACTTTTGATAAAAGTTTATACAGAATCATTAAAGAATGGAAGAGGAAATTGGAAACTAAAAACCAGTTTTAATTTAGAGTGCAAATTTGTATTTAGAACAGGGTGAGGTTTGAGGTGAGATGGTAATTTGAGGCAGACTGTCATGGTATTAATGACCTTGGTGATGGAAAATTACCTGATAAATTTGGGACCCAGTTTACGTGAGGGCAGTTAGAGCAGAATGTCTTTGGAGGACAACCAAACCTTCTGCTCACACACGTAAGCAGGGGGCTTAGACAGGTGTCAGCCTGCTGACCTCTTGATGTGAGTGCCAATCCACAGGCTTCTCTGTTGGCTTTTCAGGTGCGTCAGCACCTCTGCAAAAAGGCGTGTAAGGATAGGACCTGAACATTGGGCTCTTGTGCGGGAAACAGAGGGGGCCTGTAGCCAAGGCTATACTGGAAGGGCGATAGCCCCGTAGATGATGGCAAGGAGTTATGTGCATACTCGACCCAGACTAAATTATCACTCCAAGAAGATGGGTTACGGGAAGCCATGCAGCGCAGGGTCTTCTGCAGTTCCTGATTAGTCTGCTCCACTTGCCCATTTAACTGAGGGTGGAACCCAGAGGACAAACTCACTGTAGCCCCAGCTGTCGACAGAACTCTCACCAAAAACGTGACACAAACTGGGGGCCTGTCAGAAACCACTTCGACCGGGAGGCCATGAATTCGTCAGACGTTGTTCTGGGGAGGGGAATGAAATGAGCTGTGTTCGAGAACCCATCCACTACATGTTGCCATGGCAAAGGGGGAGGCCAGTTACAAAATCTATGGCTATGTGTGACCAGGGTCTCAAAAGGACAGACAGTGGTTGGAAGAGATCGGCCGGGGGATAACAGGGGGTCTTGTTTGTTGCAAAAATGGGGCAAGCGGCAATGAACTGGCATATGTCCCATGCAAGTGATGGCCACCAGAAATGCTGTCTAATGAGTGCCTGAATGTGGGTAGCCCCTGGGTGGCAAGCGATATTGGACGAGTGACCGCATGTACTGTGGAACAAATAACCTGCTCATGTGGCGGGGGGCACTATGTTTCATAGCGCAGCACAGACTTTAGTCTCAACCTCCCAGGATACCATGCCCAACACTCAGGCAGGTAGGATGGTATCTGTCATTGTAGTTCCATTCAGTCGGTATTATGCAGTGCAGAAAAAATGCACACGGATGCACCTTTCCATCCGAGGGAGAGCGCTGCGAAAGGACCCCTCCAACACCAACCTCTGACACATCCACCTCCACCACAAACTGACTAGCATGGTTGGGAGTTATCAAAAAAAAGGGGCAGTAGAGAACCAGTACTTTAGCTTGGAAAATGCAGCCTCAGCCCGTGAGGACCAGCAAAATCAGTGCGAGTGGAGGTGAGATCCGTCAAAGACACAGCAAGTTGGTTATAGTTTATATGTATTATATATATTAAAACTCCTGGTTTTGCAGTTTCCCCTACTAAATGCAGCCATGTTGCAGGATGTTTTGTCAATCAGTTCGACTAAGGGGGCATGTTCTGGTGGGAAAGTGATGTCAATGCATACCCTCTATTGATGGAAATCCGTTGTAGTGACAGAACTTTAATCCCTGGGAGAGGTGCCGGGTTGTACGGGTGATGAGGAGGAAGGGTTGCAGTGTGGGACCAGTTGAACACCACCTTAAAGTCATGGTACATCAACGGCACTCCGGACAAATCTTCTGGTTCATCCTGCTACAAAACACAAGACTGATCATGGGTGACAGCAGAGTTAAACCTCTAGGTTCTGAGGGTGTTTTGGGCCCTGAAGAAGTTTTGACATGCCTTGACATTTGTTCTTTTTTCAGTTGCATAAAAACATATTAATGGCTAAAGTCTGATAACACTGTATTCAGCACAAACTGGGCTACAATAATATGTGAGCAACATGTGTGTGCATGGTTGTATTTTTGAGAAAATAACGTTTATGCATGGTTTTTGAAAAAACTACAATTCTAAGTAATTGAAATAAGGCCTTATAACACATAATAAACATATGTCCACAATACTTTTGAGAACTGGATCATGTAGCCAAGAGTTTTTGCTACAAAATTTTGTGAAAGTGGTGGGGGCGTAGTGGTCTAAAGCACTGAACTGGTAAGCAGAAGGTTGTCGGTTCAATCCACACAGTCACCACCATTGTGTCCTTGAGCAAGGTGCTTAACTCCAGGTTGCTCCAGGGGAATTGTCCCTGTAATAAGGGCACTGTAATTTGCTTTGGATAAAAGCGTCTGCCAAAAGCATAAATGTAAATGTAAAGACACTTTTAGTGTTAGAAAGGTCATATGTGAGGAGGCGTGAATTATCATGAATATTGATGTGTTTCACTCCTGAGGAGACAAAGACCCCTATCCTGGGCCTATCACTGAGGAATGTGACAGAAAGAGAATTAATGTGAGACTTAATGATCAAAATCAAGTTTTAAGTTAAAAGAATTAATCTGACTATGCATTTTATTTACATAAAGACTTCACTTAATTTTAGACGTACATCACCATTTAAAACTGCTCACCAAGTCTGCATTTATTTGATCCAAAATACAGTAAAAACTGTGATATTGTGAACTCTTTTTACAATTTAAAATAACTGTTTTCTATTTGAATATATTGTAAAATGCAACTTGTGAACAAAGCTGAATTTTCAGCATCATTACTGCAGTCTTCAGTGTCACATGATCCTCATAAATCATTATAATATGCTGATTTTCTAATATGGGCACATTTACATCACATTTGACACATTTACAACTTAACACATATTTGCAAGCACAAGCTTCCTTGATGATGAGGCAGCATAAACACTAGTTAAAATATATTCTAAACATTCATATTATTTTTATTTCATATTACATATCATATTTATATCATACAGTATACAATTTAAATGCCTGCCTTAGCTGAAACAGCATTTAAATGTAAATAAAACTTGCCTATTAGGACATATTTCAAATTTCAATACTCTGAATCCTGGCTGGCAAGTCTGGAAACAGTCCCACTAGTAAAATATGTACATGTTTATATAAAATAGCATGTCAACTAATGTAAGTAGAACTAAATGACTTACTCATCCGAAATTGTATCCTCTGCTGGATCAAGTCTCTCTTCAAAATTCAAACGTTCATCGGAGTCCCGCTCTTCTTCTGAGGAAAATGTTAACTCTTAGTCACTATCCAGGAGTTTCCTCACTTGTGTATCGTGCCATCTTCCAAATGTGCCGAAAAGTGAATGAACTTGATGCTTTTTAAGGCACAGTTGGGGGCGTTTACCATTTGCATTGATCACCTCAGCACATTACCGTATGAATAGCGTCCTCTACCCGTGGGTGTGATCACATTAGGGATAATTAGCTGAGCTAGGAGAAACTGTACATTGCTTTGTTTCATACAGATTACATTGCATGAGAATATTTGTTTTAAATTTGAATAGTTTTATTTAAAAGTAGACATTAAGCTTTCTTTATACATATGTTTCATGCTTGTGTTATAAGTATTCACGGAGTTTCATAAAATTTTTGTTACGTGTTTCAGATATATTCTCGCGAACACAGAGACAGCTGAAAGCTCACCTTTTTTATTTTATTTGTTTTACAAAAGCACAAGGTTTTGTTATTGTGAGTGTACACAAATAAAAGTAGACCCTTTATAGTATCTAATGATGTCTTACACTTATCTGTATGTCCCAAAATGATGGAGTATTTTATGTTGTTTCCGCTGTAATGACAAATAAATCCAACAGGACACACCAGCGTGTACGTCAAACCCAGAGGGTTAAGACGAACAATAAGAGCTCCAAGCAAGAACAGTGTTGGTTGTCCAATCTATGTGTGGGTTGTACGTTACCAACCATGGATGTCCCAATACTACCGGGTCAATGGTGACTGGATTAGATAAAAGGACAGTTGCTCTGAATGATTAACAGAGATGAGGGTGACTGGCTTGGTAGACTGTGTGATGACTGACAGGGGCATGCCACTGAGGGTGTGGGCGGTGATGGGCTCATCCAGCTGGACCCTGGAAAGGTGCCATTTGGAGGCCAAGTTGATATCAGTGAAGTTTCCTTTGGCTCCAGAATCTACCAGACCCGAGACCGTGTGGCTGACAGAGCCGTACAGCAGCCGGGCTGGGAGAAGATTATGAAGTCCGGGGGCTTTTTTTTCAAAGGTGTTGCGCTCCCCAGTAACCACCTTCCTACTGACGAGCTGTGTCATAATGGGCAGGCAGAAGAGAAATGGCTGGACTGGGAACAAGAAAAGCAAAGTCTCTTAACTAGGCACTGCTGCTTCTCCATATGTGACATCAGGGTTCTCCCGACTTGGGTTCAGTATCGGAGCAAGATTCAGGTGACCTGTCGAAGTAGTGGGTCAGAGAGAATGGTCAGCTGCTCGAGAGGGTGAAGAACGGTGTCAATGGTGATTACTGCATAGAGTCAGTCATTGAGTCACAGGTGCACAAAGTCATCAAAATGAGTGGGGATTGATCCAAAGGATAAATATCATCCTGGATATTGTCAGACACAGGTCCTACATGGCATGGTCGTTCCTTGCGCAGGAAGCGGCCAGGGTGCAAAACTCAATCGTATAGTCAGCGACTTGCCGATATCCTTGGGACAGTCTGGATAAGACCCTCTCCGCCTCCTGACCTTGAGACGCACAATCAACTACTCTGCAAAGTTAAGAGGAGAAAGCTTCATAAGTGTCGCAACACGGATGCCTGTTGTCCCACATGGCAGTTCACCATTCACCAGCTTTTCTGGAGAGGAGAGTGATAACACATGTGTCCTTCATTGTGTCAGAGGCAGGGTGAAGAGTCAAGTCAAGTCAAGTCAATTTTATTTGTATAGTGCCTTTCACAACACACATAGTTTCAAAGCAGCTTTACAGAAAAGCAGGCATTAACAGACGATAAAACTGTAATGTCTATAATGTCGATGAATCATCATTGTGTAATTAGAAACCATTAGATAGTTTAAAAATAAGTAATTAAATAATAAATTGTATTAATAACCCCAGTGAACAAGCTGAAGGCAACTGTGGCAAGGAACACAAAACTCCATAAGATGTTGAATCATGGAGAAAAATAACCTTGGGAGAAACCAGACTCACTCTGGGGGCCAGTTCCCCTCTGACTAACATCATGAATATAATGTAAATATTACTTATGTATAGTTAAAGTCATGGTTTAAAATTATTAAACTAAATAAGTGTTAAGGTTCAGTGTTTAAACATGTAAGATTAATGACCAATGTCTTTGAAGTCCAGCCTGGATTAACTGCAGATGTTCACATAGATGCAATTGTCCTTGTAAATTGGCTGATGAAGGCTTTTGTTGGAAATTGAGAGCCTATGCATTCCATTTTAAGATCGTAGTCCATCAATAGACTGAGGTGATTCAGGCAGAGATCAGGGATGTGAAATGCAGTTCAATTTGACGGGTAATTTCGGTGTGGTCCATCCTAAATCCAAGGTTCAGACAATGGCATATGAAGTATCCCATGTCTTATGGTTGGAGTTGGCATCAGTTCATTCTCTGAAGTGATGTTTGGCTGGCACCGGCTGCATTTAGTCATCATCATTCAGCGACACGTAGCAGTGGAGTCCAACACGAAGCAGGAATGGTGCTGGATCCAGCCGGTTCTGGTGACCTCAGGATAGGAGTCCCGAGGTTGAGACAAGGAAACAAATAAAATAATATAAGCATAGATGCCTTCCAATTTATTGCAGAGTTATATGTCATGATCAATGTTTCTGGTTTATGGTTCCGGCAGACTAAACTAAAGCAGCCTAATTTTGGCTAAATAGAGGAGTCTTTAGTCTAGACTTAAACTGAGGGAGTGTGCCTGAGTCCCGAACAGTGTTAGGGAGACTATTCCATAGTTTAGAAGCCAAATATGAAAAGGATCTACCCCCTTTTGTGGATTTTTATATTCTAGGAACTATTAACAGGCCAGAATTTTGCGACCATAATGAACCTGATGGAATATAGCGTGGTAGAAGGTCACTTAAGTACTGTGGAGCTAGACCATTCAAAGCTTTGTACATAGTTAACAGAATTTTTAAATTAATACGGAATTGAACAGGTATTCAATGTAACAATGATAAAACGGGGCTAATATGATCATATTTCTTGGTTCTCATCAGCAATCTGGCTGCTGCATTTTTAACCAATTGAAGTTTATTTATTGACCTTGCTGGACATCCCAGTAATGCATTACAATAATCTAGTCTAATTCATGAACGCATTAATTTGTTTTTCGGCATCAGCAACAGACAGCATGTGTTGTAATTTAGCAATATTTCTTAGGTGGAAGAATGCTGTTCTACAAACATTGGTAATTTGACTTTCAAAAGGACAGATTGGTATCAAATATAACACCTAAGTTCTTTGCTGTTGAAGATGATGTAACAGTACATCCATCGAAAGTCAAATTATATTGTAGTGGATTTTTTTGGGAGTTTTTTGGTCCAATAATTAGTACCTCCGTTTTGTCAGAATTGAGTAGAAGGAAATTTCTGGCCATCCAATCTTTTATTTCATGGATACACTCTGCTAATTTGGAGGTTTTAAAGAAATATAAAGTTGTGTATCGTCGGCATAGCAGTGGAAACTTATTCCACGATTCCTGATTATATCTCCCAGGGGAAGCATATACAAGGAGAAAAGCAGAGGCCCTATAACTGATCCCTGTGGCACTCCATATTTTACTTTTGTTTGGTTTGCCAATTCCTCATTTACATAGACAAAGTGGTAGCGGTCTGCTAAATATGACCTAAACCATGCTAATGCAACTCCAACATAATTCTCCAGCATATTCAAGAGAATGTTGTGATCTATCATGTCGAATGCAACACTAAGATCTAATGAAGGACAGTGAAAACTGAGACAGAAATGCACTAACAGAACCCATCTCACCTGAGAACGAAGCTGTAGGGAGGATGCAAGCCTCTGGATGGCATGGGGCATGGTGAACCATCGAGGCTGATGGGGGTGTTTCAGTAGGAGGGCTGGGATTGGGAGGTGGGCAGAGTTGTTAGACACAGAGGTGAGTTAAGCAAGCTGGTCTTGTTGACATCCTAGCAGAGCTCCTTGCTGCGTGAGGGTGGAGCAAAGAGTAGATTCCTCCGCTCGGTCCAAGTTTGGCTAGATTATTTTGTCAGAGCGAGAGTGAGACAGCGACTCAATAGCAGAAGAACAGATCGAGGATTTATTAACAACAAATGTCAGCATAAACTGTGGTGGAGAATATCAGCAGCAGCTGCAGTAGCAGGAGATGAGGTAAAACTCTGTGTGTGCTCAGTGGCTGCACAGCGGGCAAAGGAGACCGGTGTATGCATTGTGGAACTCAGGAGCAGATCTGTCAGAAGAGTCTGTAGAAGCATGGTGTGGTGCAGAGAGCAAAGCCCAGACGAAGGAGGCAGTTGTATTCCCAACACGCAGATAGAGATGAAGAATCCTCCACTGCCAATTCGTGGGCGGCGAGGACAGGCATACCACGAGGTAACCACACTTTCAGGGTTACAGAGAGCAGGGTTAGCTGCTTGACAGCACAAGCAATAAGCAAAAATAAGGATTAAGTAGGGAGTGCAATCAGGGTGGAACAGGTGTAACTAGCCCGATAATCAGCGGCATGATTAGCGCTTCCCTGGGGATGAACAATGTTCCCATGGAAACACTGATCATGTGTGCCAGCTCCACCTGCGAGACATGAGGGAGAGAGAAAAACAAAACAACAGAATAAACCGGCAAACTCACCAGATTCGTAACAATCTCTTGACATTTTATTGAAAAGATGGAACAAGATTTAAAAATGAAAATATTTAAAATCCTTTCATATCAGCATCAGAAAAATAGTCAATATCAGTAAATATCAGTTAATATTGACAACAGTTTAATTTTTGTGTTAATGATTTCTTTAAAGCAAAACGGTCAATAGCCAATGGTCATCATACAGATTTGTGGAGGATGTTGTCATCACATAAAAGGGCTTCTGTCCTCAGTAATGATATCATACTTTTACTTATATCTAATTCAATTCAGTGGCTTTCCTATAGGAGCATTAAACAGCACTCAGGAAGATCTGAAATATCACACACACACACAAAGAGGCTCATTTATTCACTAGAAATAGACTATTTTTTGTTTCCACATCAGTGCTGAAGAGGGACCAATAAAGGATCATCTTACAGCAGTTCATTTACCGTTCATTTTACAATCAGCAGCATATTAAAGGCTCTTAGTAGTCGAGGGAAACGGACCATGTGGTGCTGGTCCAGATTGAGGTGATATGGGACGAAAGCTGGGAAAACTATGAGGTTCAACTGGAGTCAGTGCTACAGGCCTTTATCAGCACTCATTTATTGGCCTCCGCTTCACTTTCTCCTGCTGTTTTCTTATTGAATCATTTATCAGCATGATGTGGCACATTCTCACTGTGATAAAGATAGTAAGTGAAAGACATTCAGAGTGAATTGTTGATGAACTTTCATCAGTTTACAGGAAAGAATGCTTAGAGACTGTGGTTCTTAAATGCTTTTACATGTGGAGACTCAATACTGAACCACAATTGCTCATACAAAATAAAATTCAACTTATAAAAACCCTAATCATTCAAAATTAAGCAAAATACTAAATCAAATCAAATATTTAAATGTATTAATATGGAACAGGTCCATCATATTCAAAATATCTTGCATAAGACAGAAAGTCATAAAAGTTTAGTGAATTAATTACTTTACTTGTGTTAGACGTATTTCTAAAATAATATTATTTATGTAGAACACTTTTAAAACATGATTTCCGCTGATATGTAAATGGATTTGTAGAAATGTAATCTTTGTGTCCAATTTGTTTTCATACATTTATATTTTATAGTATTTTGTACAAAAAAGTAAAAATATTAAGTTTTTAATCCATCTGACCTGAACAAAATGTATTTAAATGTATTTTTAAACTTGATACTCATTCTTAAGCGGTCTAAGGGCTCAGGTCTGTTTTGTGCTTTTTGTCAACATAAACAACAAAATTGCTTCCTACATGTTGGTTAAACCACATGAAATTGATTTGGTGGGCAAAAGTGTTTTTAAATATTATTCATATTTTAAAACATAACACTGCTTGTTTCACTACTTTAATTTATTAATAAAATATTATTCTGCACTACTCATGCCAAGATAAATTTTTCCATGTATTTCGGCTTTTAATGAGACCTGGACTTTATTTACTGTCCCAATGTTTTGTGTGAATTGCATTTTTTTTTATGCAATTTTCAATAATTTAATATATCTGGAAAAAAACAAGTTTTCGATGGCTAAAGGGCATACCATACGCCCCCCTAACAAGTCAATGAACAAGGAGAAAACATAGTCAATATATTGAATTTTGTTGAGAGGAAAAACAAAAGGTGTAAATCTCGTCATGATATATGATGTTTGCGGATACCTCAAATCTGCCAATGATTCAATTCAATTTGATTCAGGGGCCTGCAATCAACATTCTGATATTATGTGTCTATTTTACACAATCAATTATATTAAAATATTATTTAAATATTTTATTGAGCTCTCTGAAAAGTGCGAATCCAGTATCCACATTATTTGAAATGTATTTGAAGGATAGCCCCATTGGACATCCACAACAAAATAAGGTACTTCAGTTAATACAGAAAAAAAAATAAAGTCATACAATCACATACAAGTGATCATCAGTCGTTTAATGACAGCTCATTGCCTTGTGGAATGTGTTAAACACTACAGTGACATTTTGTCATCTCTACAAAAGTCAAGCAAGTCTTTCAATCCAAAATACTTACATGCACAACAGGAGAGTACTTTATGTGCTGTCAGAGTTTTATCTTGGCTACATCTTCTATGGTTGTACTGAAACATTCTGTTACACTTTACTGTAATAAATGTTAGTAAGGGCTTGTTCAGACTGCCATTAAAAATCAAATTTTGATTGTTAACCAGATTGAATCCAGATGAGTTTTTGATAGTTTGGAAAGCAAAAAACCACATGAAATCAGATTTTTCCGAATCTGATTCAAACCACATCGGGAGGTGATTTCAACTGCGATTGAAATCAGATTTGTTTTTTTTAAGATGCATCTCAGTCCGGATGCTCTGGCTGCTCAAATTGGATTTCAAATGGTCTTTCGTGTCACTCTTAACGTGACACAAAACGATGACGGCTGAGTTTCGTTTCAAAGGCTGCGTGCTAGGTAGGACGCGTCCTTTGTAGGCTGCAGTAACCGAGTGTCCTCCTTTAAACAAGTCTCGTTTAAATGAGACGGCCTTCGTAGGACAAGCGGAAACGTAACAAAACATGGTTGCTATGACTGCACGTCACTCTTTAACAAGCGCAAGCTCATTGAATAAGACGGTAACAAAGTCCCTTTAAAAGGGAATGTATGAGGTAAAATTTGGAAGAGTTATAAAGATGTAAAGAGAAAAGAAAATGGAGTTTACAGGTGTACTTTTAGTCTAATGCTTATTTTAATTATATATTCATATAATTATACATATATTTATAGATACTCTGCACCCATTTACTGAGGTACTTCAACTTGGGAATTAACATTACTTGTGTTTGAACATCATATTTATGGGCAAATTGACACTTTTTTTTAGACACTTCAGCTTTAAAAGTGAAAATTATCATGTAGAATTCAAATGTGTTGCATGCGGCACCATATTGAGGGAAGCCCAATTTAGTCTTGCATGAGAGCCGCTCCGCACTATCCTGTCATCAGAGCTCGCAGCCCTGTTGACGTGCACACACGGATAGGGTAGTGCGCAACTTCCATCACTTCACACACATCCGTGTCCCACATGAGAAGCATATTTATCATTTATAAAGTGAGATTAATATAATACAGTTGCTGCATCACATGACGGAAATGCATACAGATGAGGCTGGCATTAGTGTGTTAAAAAAGGAGCATCTTTACGTGTTAAGTGAAGTAATCAGCAAAGTCAGTAATTTGATTACAATTTTAGAGAAGTAATTAAAAATTTGTTGTGAGTAACTTCCAATAAAGTCCCGATCGCTCTGACGCTCCATAGGTTTTGATCTGCATTACTTAGTGACATGTTGTTGTGCAGGTCCTTTTGTATAAACGACTGATGCACCTGCATGTGTGCCTCAGTTTCTGTCATGTGACCCCGGACTGACCCTGCCTGCTTCCAGTATCCCAGCATTCACACTATGATGAGGGCATATACACTGGGAACAGATATCATGTGCATGCAGGTGATGTTCTGATAACAGCATTGTGTAATCACAGACAAAATAAGCAACACTTCTACAGACATGTTACACTGCCAAACCAATGACTGAACACTGGAGTACAGAAAATATGAATAGGTCGAACGGGTATATACTGTATATACCCACTTGTTTCATTCCCTCATTGTCAGTTCTTGTTCTAATGTTAAGCTGTAGCATTTATGTATATATTTAGCTTGTTTGTATTCTTTCATGTTAATTGTGTTACTTTCTTCTTTATCATTAAAAGCCTGCGATTAGATCCTAAGCCTGTTTTCTAAAAGATCACCACCACCACGTTACACCAACACACTCCATAGCATATTAAAAGTGGAATTCCTGGTGAAGAACTTCCCTACCCATGATCCTGAAGAGAGTTCCACTAATCAGAGAATCACAGCGCACTTTATTAATAATTTTCTAGGCGGCAGTTTTGCACCAAGGTCCCCTTAATTCATTTCTGACCATGCACTATGTAGGCAGCAACTCATACAAATTATGCTGCTCACATGAAGTGCATGGGAGACTCGACTGGAGTCTGGCGTTAGCATGTTGCTAAGCTAACTCTCATATGCATTACAATACATAGCACATTCCAATATTGGATAAAATAGTCTATTTTTAATTAGATAATCATATTATAGTTGTACTTCATGTATTATTTTGCAAAGTTGCTGGTAAATTGGCCAATTTTACAGTATTTACTCGCCAAAGGCAATTTGTTCTCGCATTGAAATATTCTGACAGAAGTTAAAATCTTGGTTTATGACTTTTCATGACAAACATAGTTGTTCAGCTTTTGGCACATGAGGAGAACTATAAACAGGTCAGAGCAAATTAACATGAATCAGTGTATAAATTGAACCAGTTCTGAATATGTAATAGTCAGGGTTTTACTTTTGTGGGAAAATATGTTTGACGTGATGTAGGTAGTTATCACCTCATAAACAGTGAGAATGAGAAACATTTGGACAGTAAACTGCCATCTCTGTGGTTCGGTGCAGTCAGCAGATATCAGGCCAGATGTTTTCACATCCATAAACACGGCATCCTACAATAAAGTGTGCATTCTTCTTATTAGGCACACTGTTGTCAGAATTTGTTTCAAGATGTAACACATAGATAGGGTGTGCTTTATAAACACCAAAGCTCACCTTTACTCTGGGTTAAAATGACCACACAGTATAATAATACTGTAAGGCAGGCCCGGTTCCAGATTAAAATCACTGAGGATGCTTCTGAAGTGCTCTATAAAAAGTGGAGAATTATCATAATTACACTTTTTGTAATAGATTAAATTATGTTTAAATACTACTAAACCACATTTTTATTCACATATACAACCATAATTTTATTTTTTTACAGTACAAAACAATTATTGCTGATTTGCAAAATCATACATGTTCTTCATAGTTGTAACTATTAAGCACAGAAATAGTAATGCACTCAATGAATGATGGATGCATCATTTACTAAACCATTCTGTGATTGTTTGTTTATGTTTATTGTTTATTAACTTTTCAGCATTATTACAGGTTCTTCAAGATGTTAGTCAATGAAGAACACTGAATTAATTTGCTGTTACAATAAAACATCAATACTTATTAAACCAAAATTTTAAATAAACAAAATGTAAAAACCAACAGTATTAAGATATACAAATGACTAATCTAATATCAAACACCCCATATTACAAAGGTAGTTTCTAAAATCCACAAACATTAAGAAGTCTGCACATATAGGGGATGGGTGATCTGCGATATCTCTCAGTTCGACATCTTGGAATTGTCAGTTTAATGAGTTCCTTGTCTGGCGACCTGTAAGCTCCTCCTTGAGGGGAGGTAGCAAGTCTCTGAAACTAGACTTGAACAGCTTTCTGGCAAAGTCAAGACACAGTTGAATTCGTCTCTCTACTAGAGTGCACAGTCCAAGGATACGGAGAGCATCTGAGTACCCTAAATACCTTTGACCAAGTATAATTTACCCTCTCATTGGTCATGATGTGAGTCTCGTTAATGGTTTGTTTGGTGTCCCATTCAGCACACAACGGAATAAAACATGCTGCATGACACTGATAAATGATTACTGCCAGAGTAACATTCACATACAGGTGTGCGGGACTTCAGCATTTTACAAATAACACAAAGAACAAACATATTCCTCTCTCACCTCCATGTGCGTATGATGTGATGATATATTGGGATTTTACTAAAGTTCACACAGCATCATGAATCGACACGGAGTGGCTGCATCACACTTTTCTTTGAGCAGAATATTGCACTTTTGAGCACTAAGGTATTTTTTTTGAAGAGGAGAGAGAAAGCGTGTGCACTCGCATACATGGTTGCCAGATTGCATAAATTCCCATTTTTTGTAAAATCTCTGATTGGGGTGTTGGATCAATTATCTGGCAACCCTGAGCATATTAAAGCCAGATAAATGAAAGATCTAATAAAAAAATATTCATTATAAATAGACCAGCGAGCAGCGGTTTGCCTGTTCCAATTTTAACAGTATACCCTAAATTCTGATTGGATGAGCCATGTTTAAATCTGTTAGAAAATGACAATAAACGCACACATGTTAGCACACAGCAGTCCTCTACATTGCGACTAAGGCTGCGTTTCACTTCTCTTTTAACATCCACTAAGCACTTCCCCTTGAGGGAACCCCCACTGCTATTTTAGAAATCCATTCCACTTCGTTAAGTGAGCAAGGGAAGTTTCTGTTGACAGACCCTTAAACCCTCGATTTTGACCAAGGGAATGAGTCTACGCTGATATATGCTTCAGGCAGATCCAAATCCCACAATACAACTTGATTGTGACATGACAGCAGATTGCACTTCATAAACCCCACCCCCACACAACTCTAATGTATAATGGAAGTGAAGTTAGGTCATTTAAGCATTTAAGAAAAGTTATATTGAGATTTAACAGATAATACTTGTAGCTACCTTAAACTGTTTATCACACAGATATAGCCTATGTGTTCATTGTGATATTAACATTATGTTTGGGGGCCTGGGTATCTCAGCGATGATTGATGCTGACTATCACACCTGGAGTCACGAGTTTGAATCCAGGGTGTGCTGAGTGACTCCAGCCAGGTCTCCTAAGCAACCAAATTGGCCGGGTTGCTAGGGAGGGTAGAGTCACATGAGGTAACCTCCTCGTGGTCGTGATTAGTGGCTCTTGATCTCAATGGGGTTGTGTGTGGATCGTGGTGAGTAGCATGAGTCTCCACATGCTGTGAGTCTCTGCGGTGTCATGCACAACGAGCCACGTGATAAGATGCACGGATTGATGGTCTCAGAAGCCGAAGCAACATTTTCATTTGTCTAAATCTTGATTAATCCTTTCTAATTCATTGTAATAAAAAACTAAAAATGAACATATGAGATTTATACATAAGCCTCTGAAATCAATCTCTGAAAACATTGTTTTCTCAAGTACAAAAATCACTAAATAATTCCACATATTGACATCAGCCTTCAACATGCTCCAAGTGATCAAGGGTGTTCCAGATAAACACATTGCACTTCCGCCAGTAATGGACACTCACGCAATGTAAGCAGTGACATAAATCCATGATAGACCCTTCCACCAAGGCAAGTTCCCAGACATTTCTTGAGAGAATGGCCCTAGCACTCACCCTCCCATCCAACAGGTCCCAGACATGCTCAATGGGATTGAGATTCGGGCTCTTTGCTGGCCATGGCAGAACACTGACATTCCTCTCTTGCAGGAAATCACACACAGAATGAGCAGTATGGCTGGTGGCATTGTCATGCTGGAGGGTCATGTCAGGATGAGCCTGCAGGAAGGGGACCACATGAGGGAGGAGGATATCTTCCCTGTAACACACAGCATTGAGATTGTCTGCAACGACAACAAGCGACCAGATTACTTCCATAAAATCTGTTCCCTGATGGAGGGAATGAGACGTGGTGTCGATGGAGTGACTTTAGGGGGCATTTTTGGGAGCCAGAGACACCTCTGATCTTTGATAAAAGGCCAGTGGGAATTGGCGAGTGGTATTTGCATGCCACTCTCCCAAACATACAGGTATAAAGGAGCCTTTATACAGGTATAAAGGATTTGTTAGGACCCTCACCTGTTTATCGTTGTCTAGGGAGTAGGGAGAGCGACATTTTCCCACCCAAAGCACAAAACACACCGTTTACACACTGGGAGAGGGAAAATGAGGCAGACGCCCTCTGACGTACCTTCACAACAGTGTAGTGAAGTATATACATAGATTTATTTACAATACCAACCGTGTACCATTTACAATATGAAACAATCCAAAAAGTATTTTACTAATATTTACACTATGGACATCAAATACTGCAGACGGGGAGGAAAAGGATCTGGACAATGCCAAATCAAAGAAATGAATAAAACCAAAACATCCAATCTTCCTAATCTTTTTATTTAGTAAACCTACCTAAAGCAAAAATAAAATGTAGAAACAAAAATCTTCAACGTCCGTGACGTCGTATCTACACTATACTAACTAACCCAAAAAAGAAATGCAGTGGGTGGTACTTGCCCCTGACCTAGTGTGATTATACAGCAAGTCATTCTAAGTGTGCATAATGTATATCACGTGAAATAACGTACCTATTTACTCAAGATGGCGCAGAGTATGGCTGCTGTGTTGTGAGCTCCGACACAACACTGCAGTTTATTGTTTGTTTTGTTTACAGTTTTTTGTGTTTTTGTCTTGGATGTTGTCTGCCTTATTGTATACGACAGACAAACACTTTTGGACATTGGTTCTGCAATTACACACCGAAAACCAGACTTCAGATTCCTCAATGCCAACCCGCTGTTTACAAACACGCCAGCGGAGGCCGTGGAAACGCAGAAGGAAAAGGGGAAAAAGAGCCAGCGTACTCATCAGAGTAAGACATCACGCAAATCGACTGCCGCTACCCAGTATACTACTGGCAAATGTTCAGTCTCTGGACAACAAGCTCTGCGAGCTGAGAGTGTGGTTCTCTTTCCAACGAGAGATGAGGGATTGCTGCAATATCTGCCTTACAGAAACCTGGATGTCTGCGGAGATTCCAGACTCGGCCATCGAACCCACGGGTTTCTACGTGCACCGAGCGGACAGAGGTGGTGGTGTATGTTTTATGATCAACAAATCATGGTGTGATGGTGAGAGGAATGTCTTTCTGCTCTCCTGATCTGGAATATCTCATGCTTCTGTGTCGACCATTCTGGCTACCGCGGTCATCATCACAGCTGTGTACATCCCCCACAAGCCGACACAGACCGGACACTCAAGGAACTGTATGGGAGTATAAGTGAGTAGGAAACCGTGCACCCTGAGGCTGCGTTCATTGTTACCGGGGACTTTAACAAAGCCAATTTTAAACAATCGCACCAAAATACCACCAACACATCAGCTTCAACACACGAGGGGACCGGGTTTAGGACCATTACTATTCTCCTTTCCAGGATGGCTAATAATCCCTCCCCCGCCCACCATTTGTCAAATCAGACCACTCTTCCATTCTGCTTCTGCCCACTTACAGGCAGAAACTGAAACAGGAAGCACCCACCCTCAGAACGATCCAATGCTGGTCGGACAAATCAGACTCTATGCTACAAGTCCGCCTCTGATGACGACATCAAGGTTTACGCTGATAGCGTGTTTCATCAGGAAATGCATAGAGGATGTTGTTCCGACCAAAATAATATGGATCTACCCCAACCAGAAACCATGGGTTAACGGCGATGTTCGTGCGGCACTTAATGCACAGGCATCCGCTTTTAATTCTGGGAAAGCAGAGGAGCATAAACAAGCCAGTTATGCCCTCCGTATATCTATCAGAGCAGCCAAACCCCAGTACAGGCACAAAATTGAAGGACAGTTCAACACCACCGACTCTAGAAGTATGTGACAGGGAATAAACATCATCACGGACTACCAAGGGAATAAAAACTTGATGAGCTTAATACATTTTATGCTCGTTTCGAGGAAATTTAACACTGCCCTCATGGAGAGAGCACTCGCGGCCGACGCTACAGATGATGGTTCACTCTCCGTCTCTGTTGCGGATGTAACCCGATCCTTCCAACGGGTGAACATCCGCAAAGCCGTGGGTCCAGACGGCATTCCGGGCCATGTCATCAAAGCGTGCGCGAATCAACTGGCTGGTGTTTTTACGGACATTTTCAACCTGTCCCTCTCCCTGTCTAGTCCCCACATGCTTCAAAATGTCCACCATTGTGCCTTTACAAAAGCAATCAAAAATAACTTGTTTAAATGACTGGCGTCCTGTTGCTCTGACCCCCATCATCAGCAAATGCTTTGAGAGGGCTAAACAGAGATCACATCTGCTCTGTACAGCCCACCTCTCTGGACCCAATGCAGTTTGCCTACCGCAACAACCGCTCCACTGATGATGTATTGCATCTACAATACACACTGATCTCTCCCACCTGGAAATAAGGAACACATTTGTAGACTACAGCTCAGCATTCAACACCATAGTGCCCTCCAAGCTTGATGTGAATCTCCGGGCTCAGGGCTTAAACAGCTGGATCCTGGACTTCCTGTCAGGCAGACATCAGGTGGTTAGAATGGGCAGCAACATCTCCTCAACACTTACCCTCAACACTGGAGCCCTGAAGGGCTGTGTTCTCTGCCCACTCCTGTATTCCCTATACACACATGACTGTGTGGCAACACATAGCTCCAATACCATCATTAAGTTTGCTGATGATACGACGGTGGTAGGTCTGATCACTGAGAATGATGAAACATCCTGCAGAGAGGAGGTGCACACTCTGACACGCTGGTGTCAGGAGTACAACCTCTCCCTCAACGTCCATAAAACCAAGGAGCTTGTAGTGGGCTTCTGGAAGAAAGACAGAGAACACAGCCCCATCACCATTAATGGAGCACCAGTGGAGAGTTCAAGTTCCTCGGTGTCCACATTACTGATGAACTCACATGGTCCGTCCACACTGAGGCCGTTGTGAAGAAGGCTCACCAGCGCCTCTTCTTCCTGAGACGGCTGAGGAAGTTTGGAATGAACCACCATATCCTCACACGGTTCTACACCAGCACTGTAGAGAGCATCCTGACTGGCTGCATCGCCGCCTGGTATGGCAATAGCACTACCCACAACTTCAAAGCCCTGCAAAGAGTGGTGCGATCTGCTAGACACATCATCGTAGGTTAGCTTCTCTCCCTCCTGGACATATATAACAGGCGGTGTGTGAAAAAAGCTTGGAGGATCATCAGAGACTCCAGCCACCCGAGTCATGGGCTGCTCTCACTGCTACCATCAGGCAGGCGGTATCGCAGCATCAGGACCCGCACCAGCTGACTACATAACAGCTTCTTCCCCCAAGCAATCAGACTTTTGAACACTTGATCTCTCACAATCAATAATCAGCACTGCACTTTATTAATCTTATATCTCACACTGGACTGTCAAATATATTCTCCACAATACAACTACTGTATATAAATTTTTTTATATACTCTTTATTTTATTTTTTTATTGTATGTGTATTCTATATTGTGTGCATTGTTTACTGTACATTGTATATTATTATTATTGTGTTGTGTAATTATGTGTACATTTGATATGTAAATTGTGTTGTGTAAATATGTTGTTTATTGTAATTGGTATATGTCTCATCACTGTCATGACTGCTATGTTGCTCGGAACTGCACACAAGACTTTCTCCTTTCTCCTAGACTGTTGAACTTGTGTACATGGTAGTGTGACAAAGTGATGTGATTGATTTGATTTGATTCCTTTTTCCTCCAGCCAGCACAAGTACATTGAAATAGTTCAAGAGTTCAGAGACGTGAAGGAATAAAGAGTTACATGGTCAAAACCACAGTCAAACAAGACATCAAGAGAAACATTCAAAGGGTTCGGAAGAATCTGAATGTGGAGCGAGCTGTCAGTGTTGCTGTGTCCTTTTATATATTTGCGGGCATTCGGTTATGGGTGTAGGCATCACAGTGACGTCATCAAGTCGTCATCAAATGATTGGCAGTAGAGTAAACCAACCAGAACATTAAACCTTTCGAAAAAGTAAAAGACAGAAACAGAGAGGAAAGGGAGAGAGAGAGAGAGAGAGAAATAAAACACTCCAAAAGAAACCCATTAACGTCACACAGGGACGTAACTGCGTGTGAACCGATCATTCAGGTTTTGTGCTGAGGAGCCAAGAGAAAAGGTCCCGGCCATTTCAGCCGGTAGTCCAGCGTTGTGGCTGGAGTGACACAGCATCTCGTTCCCTTCATCAGGGAATGGAGGTTACGGATGTAGTCAGGATGTTCCCTATCTGTTACTCACTCAACGTTGTCGCAGTTTACCAACAGGGAAACAATTTATCAGAAGATATACGTTGCATGGGGTTACCTACTGGGAACCAGCACATGCAGAGCACCTACCCCAGTACAGAGCTTAGTTAGCACATGTACTGAGCCAGCAGCAAGTTTCTCCACAAACTCGTCTGCCACAGGGCTAGGTGGAAGTCATCCAGGGAACACATTTTGTGAAAATTACTGGGAGTCAACAGCGCACGTCTTCAGCTCAGTGGAGGTGAAAGGCGCTATGCACAAGCGATACACCCGGCCAACTGTCTCAGACTTACCAGCTCGTTCCTGCTAAGACACGGGACGAAACCGGCTTAACCTGGAGATTGTAAAACCTCGCAAAGGTGTTGGGTGTTGCCCATCCTGATGCTCTGGAAATGTCCATTAGAGAGGCGCCACTGGCCAGGGCCAAGCAGGCGCCACACTCCTGGTAGAATGGGCTCGTAGCCCTGCGGGAGGCAGTACGTGCTGGCCGTGGTATGCCATAGCTATGGTGTCAATGATCCAGTGGGCGAGCTTCTGCTTGGAGACAGCACTTCCTTTCTGTTGTCCACCAAAGCAGACAAAAAGGTGCTCAGAGACTCGGAAGCTCTGCATGCGATCCAAATAGATGCGTAAAGCATGCACCGGACACAGCAATGTCAAGGCTGGGTCTGCCTCCTCCTGGGGGAGCGCTTGCAGATTCACCACCTGATCCCTGAATGAGGTCGTGGGAACCTTGGTCACATAGCCCAGTCGGGGTCTCAGGATCACGTGAGAGTAGCCCGGACAGAACTCCAGGAACGTTTTGCTGACAGAGAACGCTTGCAGGTCACCTACCCTCTTGATTGAAGTAAGCGCCATCAGGAGGGCAGTCTTTAAAGAGAGTGCCTTAAGCTCTGCTGACTCTAAGGGCTCAAAGGGGGCTCACCGTAGGCCTTGAAGGACTACAGAGAGGTCCCATGAGGGAACGAGGCATGGTCTGGAGGGATTCAACCTCCTGGCATCTCTCAGGAACCTGATGATCAGGTCGTACTACCCTATGGAATTGCTGTCCACTGTGTCGTGTTGTGCTGCTATAGTGGCTACATACACCTTCAAGGTGGATGGGGACAGCTGTCCTTCCAACCTCTCCTGCAGGAAGGAAAGCAAACTGCGTATCTCTGGGGGTCAGAACACCACTTAGCGAACAGACGCAACTTCAAGACATACAGGCACCTCATGGAGGTGGCTAGTAGGCCACTTAGGTCTTCCACATCACGTCCAGGGGCCAGACGTGGAGATTCCTGAGGTCTGGCCGTGGGTGCCTGATGGTGCCCCATCCCTGAGAAAGATGTTCCTTCCTCAGGGGAATTTGCCAGGGGGTGCTGACACGAGTAGTGTGAGATCTGACAACCAAGTCTGGTTGGGCCAGTAGGGTGCTATTAGGATGACCTGCTCCTCGTCCTCCCTGACTTTGCTCAGGGTCTGTGCAAGTAGGCTCACTGGGGGAAACGCATATTTGCACAGTCCAGGGGGCCAGTTGTGTGCCAGCATGTCTATATTGAGGGGTGCCTCGGTCAGGGCATACCAAAGCGGGCAGTGGGAGGATTCTGGGGAGGCGAACATGTCTACCTGTGCCTGCCCAAATCGACTCCAAATCAGCTGGACCACCTGAGGTTGGAGTCTCCACTCTCCCTTGCGGGTAACCTGTAATGACAGTGTTGACGGTGTTTAGGTCACCCGGGATGTGAGTGGCTCGCAGTGACTTTAGGAGCTGCTGACACTCTGGAGTAGACGGCTTGTGAGTTGTGACATACGACGGGAGCGTAAACCGCCTTTACGGTTGATGTATGCCACCATTGTCATGTTGTCTGTCCGAGCCAACACATGCTTACCCTGGATCAAGGGCCAGAACCTCCGCAGGGCGAGCAGTATTGCCAACAACTCGAGGCAGTTAATGTGCCATCGTAGCCATGGGCCCATCCAGGAGCCAGCAGCTATGTACCTGTTGCATACAGCGCCCCAGCCCGTCCTGACCACGATCATCCGTCATAACCACGATGCACCTGGAGACCTGTACTAGGGGAACACCTGCCCGTAGGAATGTGAGGTCTGTCCAAGGGCTTAAGAGGCGGTGACAGCCCAGTGTGATCGCCACAAAATAACCACCGGCCACAATAGTGGCACACAGCTATATATATGAAAAACAGGTGTGGCCTGCCAACTATTAAATTAACGCTGCTAAAAAATATCTTATTAGATTTCCCAGTGTGTTGTCACAAACAATAAAGACAAGAAAGAACTTTTATACCTTTATATGAATTGAATGTTTTGGGTAAATCAGAAGAAATAAACAGAACAATGCATGTACATGAAAAAGAGAATGAATTGAAATTAAACCAATACAGTCAATGAAAATAATATACCCATAGATGGTCTGTAAAGTAATGTGAACCAATAGAAAAGGAATGGCAATGACAATAAAAATTAAAATAATAAAGGTTTATCTGATCTTTTCAAATGGTAGATCGAATCGTGTAGCCGAGTCGGACAGTCCGGACCAGCCATCACTTCGGGTTGGAGAGCCCAAGCCATGCGTCCAAGCTCCAAGTGAGGGGGACCAAGGGGACAATCTCGTCGGACAAACTGGGGCCTTGTGGCAGAGTTGAAGCACTTACCTGGCTCCTGATACTCACCAGCGGATATGTTGGTGAGGGGGAGGAGGTACATCGTCTCCGCAGTCTGTTGAAACCGTCTTGGTGTGAGCACAGGGGTGGGGGGGTGACGCTGGAGCACCAAACATGCCAAAATGTAATGGTGGACTCCTATGACCTTGTCAGCTCCTCATGCACTTCTGGGAAGAAAGGAACTGGGGCGGAGCATGACTGCGAGCGGCGCCCGGGAAAGCATGTCCATTATTTCGCCGTCGGCCTGAAACTGGCGACCATACCTGAGGGGGCAGCCCAGCCGAGGCTTCCACATCCGTCTGGATGAGCCTGCTCTCCGATGCTGCGCTCGAAAGCTCGGGGGCCCCGAACAAGAGGGGCGAATGCTCCCTGAGACGAGCGCACTCATCCGGAAGCCTAATCAGGGCAAATGAGCATGCTAGGGAATGGGAGGCCCATGGGGATTTACCCGGTGGAGGTGGTCCCATTGAGGTCTCCAAATCGCCCCTAGTGCATGCCGCGCTGGCCTCATACCCATAGGTAGAAGGACTGTGGCGGGGAGCCACTGGGGTGACACACCGCCCCAGACCATGAAGGACCCTCCAACTCGACGATAAACGCGAGTCCGTCCATCACCCCTGGTGAGACAAAACCATGACTCGTCAGTGAAGAGCACTTTTTGCCAGTCCTGTCTGGTCCAGTGAAGGGGTGTTTGGGCCTATAGGCAGCATTGTTGCCAGTGATGTCTTGTAAGGATCTGCCTTACAACAGGCCTACAAGCCCTCAGTCCAGCCTCTCTCAGCCTATTGCGAACAGTCTGAGCTCTGATCGAGGGATCGTGTGTTCCTGGTGTAACTCAGGCAGTTGTTGTTGCCATCCTGTAGCTATCCCGCTGGTGTGATATTCGAATGTACCGATCCTGTGCAGGTGTTGTTACACATTGTCTGCCACTGCGAGGATGATCAGCTGTCCATCTCTCTGTAGCACACTTAGACGTCTCACAGTATGGATATTGTAATTTATTGCCCTGGCCACATCTGCAGTCCCCGTGCCTCCATGCATGCCTAAGGCACATTCACGCAGATGAGCAGAAACCCTGGGCATCTTTCTTTGGGTTTTTTTCAGAGTCAGTAGAAAGGTCTCTTTAGTGTCCTAAGTTTTATAACTGTGATCTTAATTGCCTACCGTCTGTAAGCTGTTAGTGTCTTAACGACCGTTTCACAGGTGCATGTTCATTAATTGTTTATGGTTCATTGAACAAGCATGAAAACATTGTTTAAACCCTTTACAATAAAGATCTGTAAAGTTATCTGGATTTTTACAAAATTATCTTTAATGTACAGTGTCCTGAAAAAGGGATGTTTCTTTTTTTGCTGAGTTTATTTATATGTGAAGATGCCCCCTTGTCTGTTTGCTTAATATCTTTTTTCAGTTGTATGACGCTAAAAAAATCTTGTCCAACATGTCCGTAGATGGTTTTACTTTTAAGGCAGTGTTTCTCAAAGTGTGGGGCGCGTCCTGTATGGAGGCATGAAGGTATTGTATGGGGGGTGTAGAAGACTAATCAATTCTCAAATCACTTTCACACATTGAGCAAAAATAGTGACAATACATGCAAGAACTAATGTGTGCAATTTCTACATCTTTTTGAAACTTTTGGCAGGCACTGCAGTGTGAACTGCACAAAGCATGTAATAGTGTCTGGTGTGCTCTCATCTGCGCTTATGTAAACAAAGATGTCTTGCACGTGCCAATTTCAAATGGGGAAATTATGAATTAACACTGATATTTCGGTCAGTCCCTCACACAACACAATCAAATGGCTTCAGAAGAATTGATAAGGCACAAGAGTTAAGGACAACTTGTATGGCGCTTTTGGAACTTGGACAGCCTATCATTAGCCTCTCAAACCTCAGTCTTGTTGCTGATTTGTAGTACCTGTAACTTTTCCCAGCGCTGACCAGAATGGGCCAATCAAAGTCTTTTATTCTTACTGGAAGCTTACTGGAGTTTATAAATGATTTTATAGATACTACTGAGGCTGATTAAAATTCACAGGTATGAATCCTGTGCAATTATTATTATTATCTTAAAAAATAAAAATAATATATATATATATATATATATATATATATATATATATATATATATATATAAATAGCAGAATGTTTTTCTCAGTGGAGACATTTACACTGGATATAAATGCAGCTGAATGGAGGATTCGGTTTGCAATGTGTTCATGCCCAGGGGTTTCTCTTTTTATTTATTTATTTTTATTTATGTTTTTGTATGGTTTGAAAGTGTATATTTACACTCATAAATCATTAAAATGTTTTATGTACTTTTGTAATACAGAAATTATAGACAAAATAGAACAACAAAGTTGCCATTGTGACAAATGTTCATTCAGTCAGATTATTTTTCAGTGAAGTGTAACTTTTCATTCAGTTTATAGTTTTTAAATAAAACTTTTTTACGTGATATGAAGATGAAAGAAAATGGCGGTTAAATGTGGTCAAATAAAAAAACAAAATGTATGACATGTCTTACCGAACCACTTGCAGCAATGAAGGACGAACATCTTGCAGGCCATGGCGAGGTGCATCTCAGCACTCACAACAGATTTAATGACCAAATCCTTAATCTGACCCATCGACACTGACTCAAGTGACACTGACAAATATTTACAGATAATCATTACAGATTTAAACAAATAAAACAAAAGTACATTACCATTAAAAAAAAAATTATAATAATTGCTTTGTGTAAAACACGACCACTCATAATGTCAACCAAATATATTGCATGAAAGAAAGTCATACAGGTTTAGAAAAACATGAGGGTGAGGTATTCCTTTAAACGTCAGACTGTTGGGTGGGATACTCAATTAAAACATAAAATGCTACACACAGTGGGTTGTAAAATCTAGTGACTGTTGTTTGTCAGGAGAGTAACAAGCGTGTCAGTCTAAAAATGACTCGTGCTTGAGAACAACTGTCAGACGTTATGGAGTGTTAAAGATGAAAGTGATGATTACATAAGCAACCACACAGATCGACACACATGTGGTGTCTTTGCCTCTTGTCTCAAATATCTGAGCATTGCACTCATGCTCCATTTGTTCCCATAATCCTCTACTTCAGGGTCATCGCAGCTGAAAGAGATAGAAGCCGTTACTGTCAACATTGCCAAAACAACTCTGACAAATGAGCACAATGCAACAATGTTGAAGTGGTTCACAAACACAGGGATTAGCTGGTATTTGAGGACACATTCCCGACCCGTTCGGGAGCGAGGAACAATAAGAAGTGATTATTAAACTTTTTTCCCTGAAAGTTAGATCGGTTTTAATGATTGTAACATTCATGAAGGTTTTACCATCGAGACAAATACATGCTGTTTATCATCTAACATCATCAAGCATTTATTAGGAGCCACTATGTAAAGTTATTAAGGATTATCGCATCGTAACCTCAGATATTAATCTCATATGTGGTTGCAGATGGAGTAATTTCTTCATTGTTTTTTGGGGAAATCTGCAGAATTCTGTGGAATGGATTAAAAAATGCTCAAATGTGTTAAATAGAGCCAAGTGAAGTACTAAATATTACAACATACACACTGATATTATTGGCTACTTTTACACAGACGCATCTAAATGTACATGTAATACTTTAATTCTAAAACAAACAGCTTGGGTTCTAGATGCTAATTGGTCAAAACAGAGTTGCAGCCGTGCAAAAATACATAACAGAGTAACAGGTAGTGCTGGGCGATATAGCTAAAAACATTATCCCACTACATGGGCAGTCTTTTGGACAAAATTCAATATATATCTCAATATTTACAGTATTATGATTTGTTTAGTTACTTTATATATATATATATATATATATATATATATATATATATATATATATATATATATATATATATATATATATATATATATATATATACACACACACACATTACTGTACATAGCATTTTTGCATAATGCTTTTTAAGTAAATTAAACTTATGGTCATTTTATGTCAGCACAACTAAAAGACCTTTGCTAGATATACACAAATGTATCAGTTAATTTAACTTTATTCCTTCAAATATACACCACCTGAGTAAGATTTTGCAACTAACAGCAGGTTGTTTCAAATTAACTTTTATCACTGTTTCTACTTAATTTACTTGTCTCCAAGGGAAATAATAACTGAAGTCAGGCATCATATTTCACATAAAGCTGCACTTCAGTTGTGCACATTAACATGCACAAGGAAAAATGACATGGATTGAACAGGATCTAAGATGAGCACTTGTGGAACACCAATCACACTATGGTGACTTTACATGAAACAACATCAATTACACTAAAATAGCTAAAACCCTAACTAATTAAATGCCCAAATGATTTCCTTTAGACCAAACAAACATGTTTAAATTATTCAAGCACAAGGGCTTATGCCCCACAACCTCATTTCTATACTTGACTGTTTGAGTTAGTAGTATTGAAAATTCTAACTTAATGGATTTGTAAGCTAAAGAAATTCAAGGGACTCATGATTATTCATTTACTATACATTATGTAATTGTCTAAGTTTACTTTTAAGGAATATTTCGGGATCAGTACAAGTAAAAGGGGTCATGATATGAGGAATACAATTTTCCTTGATCTTTTGACATAAACTCAGCAAAAAAAGAAACTTCCCTTTTTCAGGACACTGTATTTTAAAGATAATATTGTAAAAATCCAGATAACTTTACAGATCTTTATTGTAAAGGGTTTAAACAATGTTTTCATGCTTGTGCAATGAACCATGAACAATTAATGAACATGCACCTGTGAAACGGTCATTAAGACACTAACAGCTTACAGACGGTAGGCAATTAAGATCACAGTTATAAAACTTAGGACACTAAAGAGACCTTTCTACTGACTCTGAAAAAAACCCAAAGAAAGATGCCCAGGGTCTCTGCTCATCTGCGTTAACATGCCTTAGGCATGCTGCATGGAGGCATGAGGACTGCAGATGTGGCCAGGGCAATAAATTGCAATGTCCGTACTGTGAGACGCCTCAGACAGTGCTACAGGGAGACAGGAAGGACAGCTTATCATCTTCGCAGTGGCAGACCATGTGTAAAAACACCTAAACAGGATCAGTTCATCTGAATATCACACCTGTGGGACAGGTACAGGATGGCAACAACAACTGCCCGAGTTACACCAGGAACACACAATCCCTCCATCAGTGCTCAGACTGTCCACAATAGGCTGAGAGAGGCTGGACTGAGGGCTTGTAGGCCTGTTGTAAGGCAGGTCCTTACCAGACATCACCGGCAACAACATTGCCTATGGGCACAAACCCTCCTTCGCTGGACCAGACAGGACTGGCAAAAAGTGCTCTTCACTGACGAATCTCACCAGGGGTGATGGTTGGCATTTATCATCAAAGGAATGAGCATTACACTGAGGCCTGTACTCTGGAGCGGGATCAATTTGGAGGTGAAGGGTCTGTCATAGTCTGGGGCGTAGTGTCACAGCATCATCAGACTGAGCTTGTTGTCATTGCAGGCAATCTCAATGCTGTGTGTTACATGGAAGACATCCTCCACCCTCATGTGGTACCTTCCTGCAGGCTCATTCTGACATGGCCCTCCAGCATGACAATGTCACCAGCCATACTGCTCATTCTGTGTGTGATTTCCTGCAGGACAGGAATGTCAGTGTTCTGCCATGTCCAGTGAAGAGCCCAGATCTCAAACCCATTGATCGGAGGGTGAGGGTTAGGGCCATTCCCCCAAGAAATGTCCGGAAACTTACAAGTGCCTTGGTGGAAGAGTGGGGTAACATCTCACAGCAAGAACTGGCAAATCTGGTGCAGTCCATGAGGAGGAGATGCACTGCAGTACTTAATGCAGCTGGCCACACCAGATACTGACTGTTACTTTTTATTTTGAACCCCCCGTTCAGGTAAACATTATTTCATTTCTGTTAGTCACATGTCTGTGAAACTTGTTCAGTTTATGTCTTAGTTCTTGAGTCTTTTATGTCATACAAATATTTATATTTAAGTTTGCTGAAAATAAAAGCAGTTGAAAGTGAGAGGACGTTTCTTTTTTTTCTGAGTTTATACGAATGCGAACTGGCGAACATCTATGCCCTCTAAAAGTCAGAAGTAACATTGAACCCACGTGGTAGACACCGCTTTTCATATCAAGAAAAAGTGTAAAAAGATTGCTTTTTAGAGTATTGTTGCATCTAACAAGCCCGCCCGATGATGATGATTGTACTATAAAAACATACTGAAAGTTTCAGAACTGAAAACGTCCTCCTTAATAGAAAAAGAGCATGGCTCGTTTGGAATTGTGGAACTTGTGACATCACAAGGACCTGCATATGACTGCCCTTTCAGCAAGATATCAACGGCTATTTTTTGTCATTGCACCCTTTGCCCCACCCAGTGGAGCTCAGACATTCAGTCACAGTCATCTACACTTTTAAGGGGACTTACATAGCATCTGGATTTGAATGTTTTTCTAAATGCATCAGACGAACAGCTTTGTCCGTTGTCATGCATCTTGCGCTGCTTTGAAAAGACGCAATGTCAAGTTAGAACTCTAAAAAAGACATCCATTGTGTTTCATTCAGCTGCACTGTTTCATAATGTTTTGATGGCATCCTGGACCATTTTTGCACCCATCTGTGCTATTCATAATTGTTGGTCTTTTGTAAATATGCACTATATGGACGTCTTTGAACTTCCGGCAATGTGCGCCATGTTTTAAGAGTGATACAAGTGCAACTTTAAAAAAAGCGTCTCATTCTGCTGCTGCTGCTGTCTGGGGGAAACACATGCAGCCCTGTGTGTAAACAAACATGGAAGATGTGTGAGATGTCGCTCCTGTGAAGACCAGAATCTCTGCTTTCGCCAGTTGAAGCCAGGTGAACCACCCAACATCACCATGAATTGTATTAAGTTTGTGTATACAGACCATTTCAGCATGGATTGTATACGTTTTCGGCTCATATCAATGTGGATTGCTTGTGAACCAGTCACAATATGATTCAAGCATTGCAAAGGAACTCTTATTGAAATATGAGGCAGTAAAAACAATGTTGGACTGCAAAAACATAAGTAAACAATTGAATTCATGAATATTTCATGTCATGACTGCTTAATAGTTTATGGAGCTGCTTGACAGAACAGTTTAATACATTCAGATGAAATGTGTTGGATGTGGGTTATATGTTAATCCTGAAATGTAATTTTATAATGTTGTGGTCTTGAGAAGTTTGTTTATTTTCATTCGATTGCATTTCAAATATGACTGTTTTTGAGGGACTGCATGATGTTATCCAGTCATAACATTGAGCGTTTACATTGAAGACTTAAAGGGCCAGAGAGCTTGAAACCGAGCGTTTCAGTCAGTGAGCAAGAGACAGGGTGGAAAGTCATTATATATTACAAAATTATGACTGTTTTGGTGCAAAAAAAAAACCTTTACCAACATTATAAGTTGACCTCAGGGAATATAATATAATATATATATATATTTTTAAAGAGTCTGTCAAGATGCTTTTAAACTCAATCGACAGCATTTGTGTCATAATTTTGATTACCACAAAAATAGATTTAGCCTTGTCACTCATTTTCTTTTAAAAGAGCAAACATTGCGGTTCCAGTGAGGAACGTATGATGGAAGTGAATGGGGTCAATCCATAAATGTTAAAATACTCACTGTTTCAAAAGTATAGACAAGACATAAACAATAAGTGTAACTTTGTTGTCTAGTAAATGCAGTCATGCCCGAAGAATCCCTAATTCTGTCACACTAGAATCATGTTAACATGCATATTGTTTACGTAACACTGATTTGTGTTTGCTTTTTGATTTTTTAAAAGGCGGTACGAGTCTAAATAAATTTTAGTGGTAACCAACATTATGGCACAAAAGCTGTTGACTGAATTCAGCTTTAAAACGGTGATGGTTGCTTAATAAAATAACATTTTGATGACAAGCTGTGTAATTAAAGGTTCAGCCAAAAATGAACCTTCTATCATATATCGCATTTTGCCATCTTTTTATCACACTGTTGCACAGGCAGAATGAATGAGAGATCAGGCACTGACAGGACAGACCTCCTCGCCGTCTGACAAACCTCCACAAACTTTACACCACCAGCTGAGAGCAGAAAGCCACTGGGCAAATGCTGCTTTAACTTTCTTTGCACCAAAACTGCATCTTGTCTCATCTTGGCAAATAAATCAATGCATTTTACTCTCCGTTCTTGTCAGAGAGCATTCTCTCTTTCATAGAAGTGTATAGTAAACAGACACACAGATCATCATTCAGCATGGCTTATAAAACATCACCTTTTGGAAATAAATAAAGGCATCATTGGCAATTATGCAGGTACATATAAATAGAGGTTTACATGGAGATAAGAAACACTGCATCGTCATGATCTCGGTAAAGTAAGAAGCAGATTTTACTACTGTCTCTTCAATACAACACACAGCAATAAGTGAATGATCTACTTACTCTTTTACTATAAATGCTGATGTTATGTTATTATTATCCTTCTATTATTTATTTTGCGGTCAATAACAGCAGAACTTTTACACATATGCCGGAAATGCAGCCGCTGCTTACTTCCGCATTGCAAAATAAGATGGATAATGTATCGTGTTTTAAAAAAACTCTATTTTTCTTACCATGATGAAATGTACCAATTAAGTGGATGTCCATGCAGCAAATTGTTCACAGTGCACTACTCAAATTATTATGTATATTAAATTAAGACACACCACACTGACAGGCACCACATCAGCACAGAATGTTTGCACATACAGAAAATATAAGAGCCAGTATTTGATTGGTCGGGTTCTACTGAGAGATTCAAGAAGCGTTCAATTGTACATCAGATCAGTAAATCCCAAGGGGGTATGCAAGCAGGTTCCAGCAGTCCAAGAAAAGAATTGGATTTTGCCATGTTGAATCTTACAAAATCACATGTTTGTCTTAAAATGAAAATAATAAAATTAGGGATGGGTAAAAATATAATTTTGCAATTAATCATGATCTTCATTTGAACAATGAATAATGTCTCTTTTTTTCTTTACAGTTTGTTGATAAAAAAAAAAAAAAACATAAATTGTAATCAAACATAGCAGAGATGCGCTTAAGAAACCATCCGTGTCCTCTCTCTTTAATATGCACTCACTGGCTGAACTGCTGCCGGTAGTCTTAAAGAAACAGTACCCTTTTTAGCTCTTTACATATTACAAATTATGCATGTAAACAATAAACATGTAATAAAACATTTGTATGCAATATAATATATGCAATTCCAAGACATCATGTGACCAATGTGATGAAAAACTAAAGATTAAATAAAATTTGTAAAATTAACATTTCATATTGTAAGTTAAGGTCCCCTGTTTAATTAACAGTAAAGCTGTAAGAGAGCAAAATGGAGATTATAAAAAATAAAAAAAACATTAATTAATGTCATTAATAATAATAAATGCTAATTTGATATGCATCTTCTGTTTTGTTTCGATGAAGTGCTACTTCAGCTTTACTGATGTTGCTATGGGCTGGAAAACACTGCATCTGCAAATTAAGTGTGTGCGTGCCGTCTGCACCTATACCTGGCAACCTCTAAAAACTAAAGCATGAGAGCCCTTGAAAGCTCACCTGACGTAGTCGCTACTCTTTTTGTTGATGCTGTAGTTGGTGATATGCATGAACTGGTTCTTGATGTTTGCTGTGGCATGGTCATACTTCACTGTGGCAAACCTACAAAACACACAGCCAAAGATGAAAAACTGACCGTAATAGTGTGCATGACATCCAGTGAACAACTGACCTGTTGTAAGAATAAATATGTACAGTACCAAAGCAAACAGTCTCGTGTAAATATTTGATGGCCTTAAATTCCTGCCGAATATATTTCAGTCTGATCTAATATTAATGCGACAGGTAAACAGAACGTTTTATCCATTTGACTAACAATTGGAAATCCAATGACAACAAATAAGAATCCAGCATTATGATGATGCTAGATCTGAATGGCTATACAGTGATGGACTGATGTTGGATTTCTCCAGAGACAAGACTTGAGAGAATGTTTTTCGTAAAGGCAAAATACTAGATAAATCTTGAGTTTGACATTTTCTAAAGAAAATGTGAGTGATGCATGGTTTTTTTATACATAGTAAAAAAGAAACCTATGTTTAAAGCAATTGTAATAGTGATGCATGACTTATAAAACACCACTAATGATAAATATGATGTTTCTGTCATGAAAACTGCAGTGTGCAACTCACCAAATTAATAAAGTAATCAAGAGAGATTACATATTACTGCATCATTGCTAAAATGCAAACTAATGTGTTTATTTCCCGTATAAGCTGCACATAACCACATGGTTAATAATGCTTTAGAATTGTGAATTTTGATTGGTTGAGCCGTGTTTGAAGCCGTTATGTCGAAAAATTTCTACAACTTCTAAGGCTACACAATCGAAATTACAATTACAGCTGCCGCAGTTATATAATCGTGAAAGGTGCAAAATCTGACGCATTTAAATGATTCTAAAGGCATATCCGTAATGCTCACTATCTAAATTATGTGTGTGCGCAATTTATTACAAATGTGAATAACACTTTTTTTTTGTTTATGCATTTAATATATTAAAGCAATTCAAGAACAGTTCTCAAGTTGTTTTGATGCATAGCCTACATAAAGAATATGGCATGCAACAGCCCCACACAGAATAAGTGTTTTAATGTGAATTGTTTTTATTAAAATGAACAATTGCAAATCAAAGGAAATAATCGGCAATTATGATTTTCGTCATAATCGTGCAGACCTACTAGTAATGCACATTGTATATCCTTATTATTAACCCTTAAATACGTACTTCAGATCTTTAGTGACCTGGGACCTGATCCCACCCCGTTATCTCATACATTTTTGCAGTTATACCCACGCATCTTTAACATTTCTCTTTCAAATAGTGTAACAAACACTGAAAAATATGTTTTATACAAAGTGTGTAGGGTCAAAAGTGACTCCAGATATGTAATAGTGTTACTGTATATTTTTGCTTCCATAAATCATATTTTTGTGATTTCTCTATCTATATTAGTTTACTATGATACACTATAGCAAGTTTAACACATGAACAGTATGTCTATTTGTTTAACAGCCAGTTGCATCTCATAAAATGTAAGTGTAGAAATAATGATGATATGGCAATTCTATAACTTGGAGGAATACACAGCATCAGTGACCAGCTACATCAGCAAGTGCATTGATGATGTCACTTTCTCCAAGACCATCACCACACTCTCCAACCAGAAGCCGTGGTTGACTGCGGAGGTGCGCACGCTGCTAAGGACCCGAGACTCCGCCTTCAGAGCAGGCGATAAGGCAGCCCTAAGAACAGCTAGGGCCAAACTCTTCCGGGCAATCAGAGAGGCGTGCACACGTAACAGAGAATCCACTGTCACTTCCAGGACAGCGGTGATACGCGCCACATGTGGCAGGGCATCCAGACCATCAACAACTACAGAAAAATCGTATGAGGCACATTAAGACCCAGCTGCCCCCCTCACTAGACCCACTGCAGTTTGCGTATCGTCCAAACCATTCAACGGACGACGCCATCGCCACAACCCTCCATCTGGCCCTCAACCACCTAGACAAAAAGGACTCATACGTTTGAAAGCTGTTCATAGATTTCAGCTCAGCATTCAACACAATAATTCCTCAGCACCTGAGTGGAAAGCTGAACCTGCTGGGCCTGGACACCTCCCTCTGCAACTGGATCCTGGACTTCCTGACTGGGAGACCTCAGTCAGTCCGGATCGGGAACAGCATCTCCACCACCACCACACTGAGCACTGGGGCCCCCCAGGGCTGTGTGCTCAGTCCACTGCTGTTCACTCTGCTGACTCACGACTGTGCAGCAATGCACAGCTCGAACCACATCGTCAAGTTTGCAGATGACACGAACGTGGTGGGTCTCATCAGCAAGAACGACGAGTCAGCATACAGAGAGGAGGTGCAGCTGCTAACGAACCAGTCAACAACCTGTCCCTGAATGTCGACAAAACAAAAGAGATGGTTGTTGACTTTAGGAGAGCACAATGTGAACGCTCTCCGCTGAACATCGATGGCTCCTCTGTGGAGATCGTCAAGAGCACCAAATTCCTTGGTGTTCACCTGACGGAGAACCTCACCTGGTCCCTCAACACCAGCTCTATCACCAAGAAAGCCCAGCAGCATCTCTACTTTCTTTGAAGGCTGAGGGAAGCACATCTCCCACCCCCCATCCTCACTACATTCTATTGAGGGACTATTGAGAGCATCCTGAGCAGCTGCATCACTGCCTGGTTTGGGACTTGCACCGTTTCGGACCGCAAAGCCCTGCAGAGGCTAGTGAGAACAGCTGAGAAGATCATCGGGGTCTCTCTTCCCTCCATCAAAGACATTTACAAAAAACACTGTATCCGCAAAGCAACCAACATTGTGGACGACCCCACACACCCCTCACACAAACTCTTTACCCTCCTGCCGTCTGGCAAGAGGTACCGAAGCATTCGGGCCCTCACAGCCAGACTGTGTAACAGCTTCTTCCCCCAAGCCATCAGACTCCTCAATACTCAGAGACTGGACTGACACACACACACACACACACACACACACACACACACACACACACACACACACACACGTGTCCTGAGTTGCACTTTAATTACTGTCACTTTATAACTGTCTGCTACCTCAATAACTGCTATGTGCATAGAACACTATCTCATAGTATGTTATGTTTACGTTTTTAGAAACTGTCATCTTTTTGCACTACTGTGTACTGGTAACATATTTTACATATATGTTACTAATAAAGTTACCACAGTTTAGGGGGTAAGAAGAACCGTGCCAAAGAACACCATTGAAATGCACAATCACAAAACTGTATTACAAAAATTGTATTGTATTATTACAACCTCACTGATTAGTCCCAAAGCTCATGGGCATTCTCAGAGTGCAGCTGTGCTGGGTTTGAGCAGAGTGGACGCCACATGTCCTGGCACACAGAAAACACCTGAATGATTTCAACACTTCTGGGATCTCTGAGATAAAAGTCAGGTTAGGAAAGTACCAGGATAAAGCTCCAGCAATGTGCTGACAACATTCTCGAGTTTTGCTTTGTAAAAGTGGCTTCAGTGTCACGCCGAATAGAGGTAGTTTGAATGTTTTGCAATCACTCCCCACAGTCTCACACACCACGTCATCTGGAAATCAGAGCGTTTGTTTGAGCTTCACACTCACGTGTCAGAGAAAGTGCTCTCCTCAGTGTGCCAAACAGAGAATAGTGTGTGTGTGTGTGTGTGTGTGTGTGTGTGTGTGTGTGTGTGTGTGTGTGTGTAGATGGAGTGAATATGTTTCACAGACGCTGTTACAACTAGTAATATTTCCATTACTGCTGAGCGGTGAGAAATCTCTCCCAATAATATTTGTGGCTAATGTAGAAATATCATAAAAAGAACCTCTTCAGGTATGATGAATCATTTAGGACAACATTTCTACAAGCTTGAGAACATGCTCGCTTCATAGTGTTCTATTATGTGTATCAGATTGTTTTGGTGCTTTAAATATGTTCTGAAAAATACAGAAAGATCTTTTGTCAGTATCCTTCCAGCAATGAGACAATGGAAAGCTTTGTTTGAGGCCCAGACGAGCGCATCCAACATTACTAGAAAGATTTCTGCTGCCCTCTAGTGTCTCTATGATTTGACTGTCTTTATGGTCTGGCTTCAAGAGAAGTTAAAGTTTAAGAAAATGTCCTGGTCTATTTTACAACAAAATCAAAAGAAACAAAAAATAAATTATATTTTATATATAGAAAGTGAAGCCTATTTTTTTTTTTCATTACAGTTACGCACATATTACCCACCAATTGTCATGACTGCAACACAAAAGTTACATATTACTTACAGTATATTGTAAAATATTTATGCATCATAGTGCCTTTTCATTTTTGCTGATTTAATCAAATAAGTCGATGTATAACAGCATGTTTTTTATTGTGATACAGTCAAAACAATGACTGCATGATGAAACAATGAAGAGCAGAAGCATCAGGACGTGTAATGATAAAGAGAACTGGGGTATAAAATGGGCTCAAGTGTCCTTAAAATACTTACAAAATCTTAATAATCCTAAATGTAGGCTGAATTTTATTTTGATTTTATTTTTAAATATGGGGTTACAAATGATTGGATCTTTAACAGTTTTGTGAGAATCGCCCTGGCCAAACAGTTCAATATTAGTTTCTTCAGACCAGAGGACATTTCTCCAAAAATATGTTTGTCCCCATGTGCACATGCAAACTGTAATCTGGCTTTTTTTATGGTGGTTTTTGAGCAGTGGCTTCTTCCTTGCTGAGCAGCCATTCAGGTTATGTCAATATAGGGCTTGTTTTACTGTGGATATAGATACTTCAGTTCAGTTCAGTTTCAATTTATTGTCCCCTAAGGGAAACTTGTCTTGCAGCCAGGTAAACATACAGGTGACACAACAGGTAGCCTAAACACCACATACACATACCAATAAACAACACAAACTACTAGTTAAAAACACTGTTACAGTATTACCCATCTATGTCATAGAATTGTGCAAATTTAGCAACCGAATTGCACTTGGTATGAAAGAGTTCTTAGTCCTATTGGACTTAAAACAAGGGACTCTAAATCTCCGACCTGAGGGGAGGACCTCAAAAGAACAATGAAGGGGATGATTTTCACAGTTCAATATGGCATCTGCTTTCCTCATAACCTGCCTCTCATAAATAATTGTCAAGGAAACCTGTGGACAGCCTATTAATTTACCAGCCACCTTCACAATATGGCGTAGATTATTTTTCTCCCTCAGGCTGATGCCCCCATACCAGGCAATAAAAGCAAAAGTAAGAACAGATTCAATAAAAGATTTATAAAATAAATACAGGATAACCTTATCGACATTAAAAGAATTAAGCTTCCTTAGGAAGTACAATCGTTGTTGTCCCTTTTTGCAGATAATCTCTTGTGTTAATGTCAAATTTGAGTTTACTGTCTATCACAGTACCCAGATATTTATACTGCTCTACCACCTCTATGCTTATTCTTTTTATATAGGTGGGTAGAGGAGAACCAGGTTGTTTTCTCCTAAAATCTATAAACATATCCTTGGTTTTAGAGGTGTTAAGCTGGAGAAAAGAACTGTCGCACCAACTGACAAACTCATCGACCACTGGCCCATGCTGAGATTCATGTTTCTGCAGTAAACTGACAATAACTGTATCATCAGCATATTTCAGGATGTGTCTATTACTATACTGGCTCCTACAATCGTTAGTGTAGAGGATGTATAGTAGAGGTGAAAGTACACAACCCTGCGTGGGAGCCAGTGGAGGAGACACGCCTTTCAGAAAGACAACCATTCACCTTAACTCGCTGTGTTCTATTTGTTAGAAAATCCATAATCCAGCTCACAAGATTACTCTCAATATTAAATTCTGATAATAATTTACTAACTATAACATGTGGCTGGATAGTATTAAAAGCAGAAGAAAAATCTAAAAACAAAAGCCTGGCGTGTGTACCAGGACCCTCTAAATGTCTATAAAGCAGATCTAAAAGTGCAATCTGTGCATCCTCTACCCCCCTGCTAGCCCCGTAGGCAAATTGGCTGGGGTCCAGGGCCCCAGCCACCCTGAACAGCAGAAGTCGCTTTACAATCCTCTCAAATGACTTCATGACCAGTGAAGTCAATGCCACTGGTCTGAAGTCATTTAATGTGCTTACAGAGTTGCCCTTTGCCACTGGAACTATAGACTCTTTCCAAGCCATTGGGACCATTCCCTGTTCCCAGGACATCTCAAAGATGTCAGCAAACACCCCGCAGAGCTGCTCCGAACAGCACTTCAACAATCTCCCAGTAATTCCATCTGGTCCTGGACTCTTATTTACCTTAGTTCTATTAAATACAGACCTAACCTCCTCCTTTGTAATTGAGAAAGGAATGGATTCTACCTGGGCCTGTTCCTCGATTAATTTCTTTAGTTTGTCTGAAAAGTCATGAATATCAAAACGTGAAAAAAAGATGTTCAACGCTTCAGATAACTCGCTATCATATTTATACATTGCCAATTGGACTGGTTTATTATGTGTTTTTTGCAAACCTATCATCCTTTTCACACCATCCCATGCTACCTTCAAGTTGTTACTGCCCAATCTTTCCTCTATCTTATTTTTATATTGCAATTTAGCCTTCTTGGTTTCTGCTCTGACATCCTTAGTTGCCTCCCTAATTTCACGCTCATTCCCATTATGAAAAGCCCTATGTTTTTTCATTAACACTTGTTTCAGTGAGCTAGTGACCCATGGCTTATTATTTGCATACACTTTGACATACTTTTTGGGAATAATAAAATCCACACAAAAAGAAATATAACAACATACAGCGTCAACAAGCTCATCAATATCAGCAGCAGAGTCAAAGACAGACCAATCGGTGCAATCAAAACAACCTTGTAATTTCAGAACAGACTCATCCTCACAGGTCTCAATCTCTCTAGTTTTGACATCCCCCCTTTTAAGCATAGGTCTATACACCGGGATGAGATTAATAATACAGTGATCTGAGGATCCTATGGGAGCCAGAGGGGAGGCTTTATAAGCCTCTTTATTTGAACCATAGCACTTGTCCAAAGTTTTATTTTTCCTAGTTGGACATGTGACATATTGATAAAAATTGAGGGTTTTACTCAGTTTACAGTTATTAAAATCCCCCATAAGCAGACACGGGGCATCCGGGGAAAGAGATTGAAGTCTTTGAGTCACTTTGCGAATAATATCGGCAGCAGTTTGTGTGTTTGCTTTAGGGTGAATATATATTACAGTCACAAATATCTGGGGAAATTCTCTCGGGAGATAGAACGGGCGAACGGAGATGGAAAGCAGTTCGATGTCAGGAGTGCATATCTTTTCCCTGACGGTGATGTTCCTACACCACCGCTGGTTTATGTATACACACACACCACCACCCTGAGATTTCCCCGTGGCTTCTGCGTCTCTATCCAACCTGACAGGTGCCCCAAAGCCGCTGATTGAGAAATCCGTGTCAGTGTCTTTAGACGACAGCCACGTCTCACTGAAGGCCATAATACAGGCGTTCCTGTATTCCTGTAAATAGTTCGAGTTTGCTTGAAACTCATCAATCTTGTTTCTGAGCGACTGAGCATTTGCGAGTATTATTGAAGGGAGCGGAATACGGCGTATTTTTTGTCGTTTTAACCGAAGTCGGTCGCCACCTCTCCTTCCTCGCTTCCTCTCTTTGCGAGAGTTTTTGCGATCATTTCCAGGAGACCTGTGCCTAGAGATCTCAGCTAGAATGTCTTCAGATACAAGCGGGTCCAGATATATATTTCCCATACACGGATTGTCCCATCGCATCAAACATTCTCGAGAGTATGTCCTTACCGGCTCACGTAGCTGGCTGCGTTCGCCTTGGACATAGTAAATCCATAAAGTCCATAAGATAACAGCGTAGTATATCTCCATGGCGACTGTTTGAATGAACAATAATATCTAGTCCATTTTCATCAAACAACGAATCAAAAACAGGAAACTTACAGCACTTCTTACAACAAAAAAAAACGCAGACAAACAAACACACCTGCTGCTTGTCGCCACAGCAAGAGTAGCGCCAAAGGTTTTTTTTTTCATTTGCAATTTTGTATGGTGGAACTCAAAAAATCACAAATATCACTTGTCTACTTGTTTCCTCCAGCATCCTCACTAGGTCCTTTGCTGTTGTTCTGGGATTGACTGATGGTTGAAATTACTTTTTGATTAGATTATCACAAGTTATGCCTTTGGATATATTTAAACACATTTTTTTTTTTTTTTTTTTTATAGTGTATTTCAAAATGTAGCATTTTTAAACAGTTTTGAAGTGTCAGTTTTTGCAATAATGTGACATTACTGTATGTTTGCAGTCAAACATGACCATGGAGTTACAAAAACATAAAATAAGCATTTTGTTTCCAAAAATGTATTTTAAATATAAAATTTCAAAAACACAATTATGTAAATTATTTTATTGTTTCTTTGTTTCCATTACAGGAAGATTCAGATGGAGGCAGCGTAGCATACTAAATGATATGTTGATTGATTTGGAACACGGGCCATTGTATGAGCTAATGATAGAGCTTTACTTGTATTAATCCCCAGAATGTTCCTTTCATCACTTGCACTGCTGACTAAGTAGATGCCTCTGCCTCTAGAGGATGCCACTGGTTTGATGATCCATGTGCCCTTGTCCTTACTTACTTTCACAGAAACCTGGCTGGGTGAAGCCATTCCGGACAGCGTGTTACATCGATGAAAACAAGAGGCGGTGGAACATGCTTTTACGTCAATGAAAGTTGGTGTGCAGATGTAACAACATTAAAGAGAATGTGCTGTCCTACTTTGGAAGCGCTCTTTATTAACTGTAAGCCTTTTTACTCGCTGCGGGAGTTTTCCTCGTTTATTCTGTTGAGTGTGTATATCGCACTAAACGCGTGTGTGAACACAGCGCTGCAACAGCTGGCTGATCAGATCACAGACACCGAACAACAATACCTGGACTCAGTAATTATTATTCTTGGGGATCTTAACAAAGCAAATCTCACACGTGAACTGCCCAAATACAAACAGCACTTTACATGCCCCAACAGAGACAGAAATTTACTGGATCTTTGCTACACAACAATAAAAGGATGCATATCGCTCTGTCCCTAGAGCAGCTTTGGGACTCTCTGATCACTGTCTGGTTTATATTCTTCCTAACTACAGTCAGAAATTAAAATCAACCAAGCCAGTTTAAAGGACTGTACAGAGATGGACCAATGAAGCAGAGCGTTAACTACAAGCCTGCTTCGATAGCAATGACTGGAGTGTTTTTGAAGCTGTAGCCACAGACCTGGATGAGCTCACAGATACTGTTACATAATATAGCAGTTTCTGTGAGGATATGTGCATTCCTACTAAGACTTATTTATCTTTCAACAATGGTAAACCATGGTTTACAGGGAAACTCAGACAGCTTTGTCATGCTGAAGAGGATGCTTACAGAGGTGGGGATAAAGTCTTGTACAATCAGGTCAGAAACACTGAATATGGAAATCAGAGTGGCTAAAAGAAGATACTCTGAGAAGCTGAAAAACAAGTTTTCAGCTAACGACCCTGCATCACTGAGGAGTGGCATGAAACAACTCAGAAATGACAGGACTCCAACCCCCAACCATGTGGCGGACCAACAACTGGCTGACGACCTGAATGTGTTCTACTGCAGATTTGAAAGGACCAATCCCACACCCCACTCCCACTCTGACCTTCGCTTCACACAAACACCAACACCTCCTGCAAACACCCCCCGCTACTCAACCTGCACTTAAGATCTGTGAAGATGATGTGTGACGGATTTTTCAGAAACAAAGACGAAGAAGGCTTCAGGCCCAGATGGCGTCTCACCAGCTTGTCTTAGATCCTGTGCTAACCAACTGGCCACCATCTTCACACAGATTTTCAATTGATCACTGGTGCAGTGTGAAGTCCCATGCTGCTGCAACACTCAATCATTATCCCTGTCCCAAAGAAACCAAAAATCTTTCGCCCTGATGTCTGTTGTCATGAAGTCATTTGAGAGACTGGTGTTGGCCCACCTGACTAATTTGCTTATCGGGCAACATGGGATTGTATCATATCCCGCAACATCTGGATAGACAAGGGACATATGCAAGGATCCTTTTTGTGGACTTCAGTTCGGCTTTCAACACCATGATACCAGCTATACTCTAGAACAATTTACACCAACTCTCTGTTCCCATGTCTATCTCTCAGTGGATCACCAGCTTTCTGACAGACAGGAAGCAGCTTGTGAGATAGCGGAAATTCACTTCCAGCACCTGTACAATCAGCACTGGTGCCCCACAGGGATGTGTGCTCTCCCTACTACTCTTCTCCCTCTACACCAATGACTGCAATGCCAAGGACCCCTCTGTCAAGCTCCTAAAGATTGCAGACATCACCACTATCATCAGCCTCATCCGAGATGATGATGACGAATCTGCATACAGAAGGGAGGTTAAACAGATGGCTGTCTAGTGCAGTCATAACAACCTTGAGCTGAACACACTCAAAACCTTGAAGATGATTGTGGACTTTAGGAGGAACACCCCAACACTGACCCCCCCTCACCATTCTAAACAGCACTGTTGAGTCATTCAGGTTCCTGGGCTCTACCATCTCACAGGACCTGAAGTGGGAGACACACATTGACTCCATTGTTAAAAAGGCCCAGCAGAGGTTCTACCACCTGAGCCATGTGCGGCTGTGGCTCAGGTGGTAGAGCGGGTCGGCTGCTAATCGCAGGGTTGGCGGTTTGATTCCAGGCCCACACGACTCCACATGCAGAAGTGCCTTGGGCAAGACACAACCCCAAGTTGCTCCCAATGGCAGGCTAGCGCCTTGCTCTGCTGCCATTGGTGTATGAGTGTATGTGTGAATGGGTGATTGGGACACAGTGTAAAGTACTTTTGTAACCTCTAAGGTTAAAAAAGTGCTATATAAGTGCAGACCATTTACCATTTTACTTCCTTTGCCAGCTGAGGAATTTCAACCTGCCACTGGTGCTGCTGATACAGTTCTACACAGCAGTCATTGAGTCTGTTCTCTGCACTTCAATAACTGTCTGGTTTGATGCAGCTATGAAATCAGACATCAGAAGACTACAAATGACAGTTCAGACTGCTGAGAGGATTATTGGTTATTGGTTATTTATCCAACACATCTACCGTTTCTCTTCTGCCATTTCATTCCTCTGGAAAAAATAAAATGAATAAATAAATTGCACTGTACATAACAGATTTGTATTTTGCACTGTGCATAACAGATAATAGATTTGTATTAGAATTCCTTATGTATGTTTATGTGTGTTTGTATGTACTGTATGTGTATAATTATTTTTATAATTTTTTGATTATTATCTGTCACGATTCACTGTTGTCTGCCCTGTGTTTCTCCCCTGTCATCTGTTCCCAGACTACACTTCTCATAATTCCCTGCTCTTATCACTGCCAGCTGTCCCTCATTGTTCCTCACCTGTGTTTAATGTTCTCATTACTCTTTGTGTATTTAATGCCCTGATTTCTGTTCAGTATTGTCAGTTGTTGAATGTATACATGTCTTGTTCCAAGCCCTGTTCTTAGTTCCCTGTGTTTTTGTTTTATTCTGAGTTACCTGGTTCATCTTTTGTTTTCATTAAAAGCTGCATTTAGATCCTCACTCCTCGTCTGTCTCGTAACAATTTTCTATGTTTTGCTGCTGTTTTTGTATTGTTGTGCATTGGAAGCTCCTGTCACTGAGACAAATTTCTTGTATGTGTAAGCATACTTGGCAATACAACTGATTCTGATAGAGCCTGAGGGTTTGAGTGAGGAGAGAGAGATTTTAAAGCCTATCAGAGGAGAATAAACACTTTTCTTTCTTATGTTTTTTTATTTAAAGAAAGATCAGGCTACATCTCTGACCTTAATCCAGCCCTGGGGCGTCATTAGATCAAAACAAAATTTGGTCCAGCCCCAAATGTTTTTTTATCTGAATTGTGTGTGTTTGATGGAACTGAAGCGGGATTTAAAAGTATAGCGACGAGAACTGTCACTGATGTATTTATGTTCTGCTAAATTTAAGTAGGGTCTATATGCATAGATAAGAACATGAAGAAACTCCTTCACTTACCACTAACATCCAGTGCTTGTTTCTTATATTCACAGGTGAAATGGCTCCATCGAAGGTTTCAAAATTAACCTGTACAGAGTAATAAACGAGCATGATTATATTATCCAGTTTTAAAATATTAAACATTTGCACTTTTTTATACATTGTTTATACATAGTTGCATTTGTTGTTTTAAAGGTGTAGCCTATACACATGCATATCTACATCCTTCAAACCTTGTCGAGCGACTTGGTCTCTTCGTCTTTACAAAATGACTCCGGTGGTGTAGTGATTTAGCTGGTACAGTCTCGTGTTTGTTTAGGATAGCATGAATGTAACTCTCCATAACCTTAAGAATATGAATAACACAATTAGAAGATGCATAATTAATCTACTTGGCTGATCTTAATTTCCTTGTATTATTATTATTATTAGTAGTAGTAGCAGTAGTAGTATTTCTTTATATTACCATTCCGTGCCTCATATACTTTTTATTTAGGCTTGGTCTCATTCATTACAGTAATTACATGCATTACAATCAACAGCATCTGTTGTACATAATTGAAAAAAAAAAAAAAAAAACTAAGTCCAAAACGAAATAAGTCAATGAATGGGTTGGAATTGTATTCACGGCTTTATCTACTGTATGTGGAGGCAGTGAGCTTAAGTTTATTATCGAAATCTGCACTTCACCATTTAACAGCTCATGGGGTCGTCGAGTCAGGAAATCTGCGTGCCTCAAACTTGTAAGGCAGAGCTTTTATTTGTGCCACAACTTGCTCATTCTCTACACATCGCCACAGTGTTGCAACCTGTAAATAAATTGTTGGACCTTATTCAGAGGAGAACCATATTTAATTTTTGACCACAATGAAGATGGGGCAATGAGGTAGAGAATAACAGTCTCTTCACGGGCTGTATAAAAATGTGTTTGTATATAATTTTCACAACTGGTGTTTTAGAAAGTATTTTTTTCCCTATTTCGTCAGATAAACAATCAACTCCAATTTTAACATTAGTAAAACCATTTGAAATGGACTATATTTCTCACAGCCTCTTTTTTATTTCCTTGAAAAAATATGTAGACGTTAAATAAGGTTTGTTGCACTGTCAAATATATTATAAATGTCACAGTTTTTAAATATTTCTTCTGCAACCCCTCCTTCTGGAACATCTCTGACACAAACATAATTTTACCTCTCCAGCAACAGTGTCTTCTAGATTATCTTTTGGTACATCTTTTGGATCACTAGTCCTTTGCCTTTTTGGTTTTGGTGTGGGCATGTCATGTGGCACACTGTAAAAGTGGGATTTTCTCCCCTTTTTTCTGCTCTTTTAGCCCACCTCTCTTCTGCAAATGCCACATTTCTGGACGGCTTCTTTGGTTGGATAAGGATATCTTGGGGAAAATTGTTCCCTGTATCTTCCCTTCACAGATGCATACATAGTGCGAATGAATTCGACTGGTGGTGCTTTTTTCAAAGTATGGAATATTTAATAATTCCAAACCATTTTTTGACGTGACACTTAGTGTCTCATGTTGCACAACTGTCAACCAAATGAAGTGTCACTGCCATGTCAATGGCATACCTTTTTAGATCTCTCAAGAGTACCCCGCTCCAAAGAGGGAAGATGGCCATGTCATTTTCCAAAAGAAAAGTGATGATATCGGGACAGTGATAAGAAATTTCATCATATTCCTCATGTGTCTCCTCTTCCAGAGAGGCCAATACCTCCTCAAAGATGTTTCAGAAGAGTCTAGAGTAGGGAGATTCACCAATTATTGTTCTGGAAGTAACTTCATCAGTTCCACAGTTTGCTGATTCTTCTGTAATGTCTTGAAGAATGGGTTCTTGATTGATTACCTCCTGTAAGAACATTACACTGCTTGACAAATTTTTAGTAACATGCCTTGCAAGCAGCACAATGCAAAAAGTGACACCAAGAGACACTGTGTTTTTCTATCTGGCAAAGACGAATGCTGCAAATCTTTTCAGGCCTTTATCGGTTGTCCTTTTTAGAAATGCTGAAGTGACAGATTTGATGGCATACCCAGCACACAGATGCAAAACGGTCTTCAATTTGATCTCTGCCCACTTTTTTTGTTTATGGCAGATCGCATGTACCCTTTCAAGGTACGCAAACATTGATCCCTTGTTAAAGGACAGTGGTACCGCTTGCATTATTGCCCAACTGTAGTTAGTGTCTTCACAGTATATCTGTAGAGTGAAGTATGTGGACATTTTGAGCAAAAACTGCATAAGCCTGAATGTTATCGGTGGGATTGAATGCTCTGTAGAAATCATTTCACTAACTGGCAATGGGGGTGCATCTTTTCCTTTTCCAGGTAAGGTGAGAGCATAATAAAGGATTCTCCTTTTTTGTTTTGAAATCTTGGAGATATCACTACCAGTTGCGTCCAAATACAAGGAGACAGGTGATCATTTTAAGCTATGTGCCAATATACTCACCGTTTCAGTGTAGAGGTGTGCGCCAAACGGATCCACTTGAAAATGTTGCCCATACCCCGGTGTGTTGTAAAATGCAGTGTCAGTTTCCCTGATGACTGACTGTGTCAGTTGTGTCTCCAATAATATATTGTCATGTAGCTGCATGTCTTTTTTTATTTCTTCAGAAATTACCTTCAGGACGATTTTATTGAGGCTGTGGGTTATGTTACCTGCCAGAAGTTCCTGCACTGGTGTGTTTGCTGACACCTTTAATTACAGCTTTGGATATTGTTCAACATCTGATGTTGCTAGCATGTCGGAAGCACTGATCAGATTTTCGGTGCAATATTTCACCAGAACAGCACACAGTCACTGGAATATACTGTTGTCGCAATGGTTTGCTTCTGATGGTAAAAGAATAGCTCAGCATGATGGAAGAATGCATTTGGCATGCACCGTTATGTAAGGACAATTTCATTTTCGGCTCCCCATTGTACGGACATGTTGGTAGGTGACCGAGTGTACAGCAAGAAAAAATAAATAAATAAATGTCACGAAATAGGGCTGCATAGGCCGGCGCGTTATGCAGAATGCATCGCACAATGACGCCGCTGTCCCAGTCCATCCCTGCATTTGATACATTTATTTCAGATGGACTGGATACGAAAGTGAATTGAGAAGCTCTGCAACATTTTAACAATAGCACAAGGAGTTCCTCCACGCTACGTGACAATGATTTGTTACATTGTTACAACTAATCCATAAAGCCAAACAAAGTTAATACTAGCCAGGCAGCAAGAGACAAGACACCGAACTGACCTCTGCATCTGACAGCAAGTATGGATGTGCATCAAAGACATGGCTAGTCATTATCCTTGAAACCTAATCATTATTCTATGAAATGAGAAAATCCTCATTTAATTTATTCAGTGTATATGTGTTTAATATTACACATAGGCCTATAGATAATGTGTACATTTGATTTATTGCAATGTCAGAGGAGGATTGCCCTCCCTGAGTCTGGTTCCTGAGATGATTTTTCTGTTTAACATCTTATGGAGTTTGGCAGGCTCATAGGGATCTTAAAGGCATTAAGACATGTTTTCTTTAAAGCCATTTGCTCAAGGCTTAAAGACATTTCATTCGTTAATCATGCGTTAGAAATAATATGATTTTACAACTAGCACACAGTGTTTGGATAGCAGATGTTTTGCTTTTATTAAAGTGTTTTCTGCTTTCTGATCTCTCCAAAGTGTCATTTGGCACAATATGGGGTACTGTGGCAAAAAGAAAAGCAATTCCCAAAAGACATAAACGTGTAACGAAAGACAACACATGTTTGCATTGTTTATTTTGACCAAAGTAACTGTTACGATCCCTGGTTGTCTGCCCCGTGTTTTTCGTGTCACAGGGCCTGCAGCCCCTACCGTCAGCGAGCCAGCGCCTGCAGCCCCTACCGTCAGCGAGCCAGCACCTGCAGCCCCTACCGTCCCTGAGCCAGCGCCTGTAGCCTCGACCGCCCCTGAGCCAGCGCCAGTAGCCTCGACCGTCGCAGCACCAGCAGCCATGATCGTCCAAGAGCCAGCGTATCCCGAGCCTCACAGGGCTCCGTCCCTCAAGCCTCCCAGGGCTCCATCCCTCGAGCCACCCGAGCCTCCCAGGGCTCCGCCTCTCGAGCCTCCCAGAGCTCCGCCTCTCGAGCCTCCTACGGCTCCGCCTCCCGAGCCGCCCAGGGCTCCGTCTCTCGAGCCTCCCAGGGCTCCGTCTCTCGAGCCTCCCAGGGCTCCGCCTCTCAAGCCTCCCGAGCCTCCCAGGGCTCTGCCTCTCGAGCCACCCGAGCCTCCTACGGCTCCGCCTCCCGAGCCGCCCAGGGCTCCGTATCTCGAGCCGCCCAGGGCTCTGTCTCGAGCCTCCTAGGGCTCCGCCTCTCAAGCCTCTTGAGCCTCCCAGGGCTCCGCCTCCCAAGCCTCCCAGGGCTCCACCTCCCGAGCCTTCCAGGGCTCCGTCTCCCGAACCTCCCTCGGCTCCGCCTCCAGAGCCTTCCAGGCCTCTGCCTCTAGAGCCTCCTACGGCACCACCTCCGTTAGCTCCGCCTCCCGAGCCTTCCACGGCTCTGCCTCTAGAGCCTCCTACGGCGCCACCTCCCTCGGCTCCGCCTCCAGAGCCTTCCAGGCCTCCGCCTCTAGAGCCTCCTACGGCGCCACCTCCCTCGGCTCCGCCTTCAGAGCCTTCCAGGTCTCCGCCTCTAGAGCCTCCTATGGCGCCGTCTCCCTCAGTTCGGCCTCCTGAGCCTCCCTCAGCTACACCTCCTGAGCCTCCCATGGCTCCGCTCCCTGAGTCTCCAGAGCTTTCCATGGTTCCGCCTCCCTCGGCTCCGCCTCCTGAGCCTCCCGAGCCTTCCTCGGCTCAGCCTCCAGAGCCTCCCTCAGCTCCGTCTCCAGAGCCTCCCACGACTTTGTGACTCTGTGCCCCCTTGGTCTGCCTGTCTGCCCTCTGTGCCCCCTTGGACTGTCTGGTTTCCCCGTGTGTTCTCCGTGGTCTGTCAGTCCCCCCCTCATTCCTTGGACGATTTTGTTTTTGTTTTTTCTTTGTGCATGTTCCGTTTTGGTGAGGATCGTCTGGAATCCGATCCTTTGAGGGGGGGTTATGTTACGATCCCTGGTTGTCTGCCCCGTGTTTTTCGTGTCACCGTCACCACGTTTCCTGGTCTTCATCACTATGTCATTGTTCGCACCTGTCTGTCATTTGTATAATCATGTGTCTGTGTATTTAAGCCCTGTTTGTTCCTCCATTACCCTGTCGTTCGTTGTCTCAACTGTTGTGATGTCGCTGATGTTCCGTGTTCTGATGTTCGCTCCCATGCCTGTCTTCCCGTGTTCATTCCAGCCGTGTATTCCCAGTTTCAGTGTTTCATGTTTTAGTTTCGTTTTACCCATCGTGGTTATTTTCTTTGTTCCAGTCTTGCTTGTTTTCACTTTGTCTTCAATAAAACCCGCACGTAGATCCAAACTCCTTGTCTGCCTCATCCTGCAATCATAACAGTAACTATTGTGATGTGTGATAAACAGATTTATATGTGAAACTTCTATTCACTTGGGTCTGCCAGGTCTTCTTTGTAATCTTTCAGGATTGTGTTTTACAATTCGACTTCTCTTGGCTTCTGAATGTGGGGGAAAAAATAAAACTAAGCGTATACATCGTACAATGTGTATTTAGGATTAGATCTTCACGTTAATTTGTTTGGACCTGGAAATTGTGCTCTATGCTGCTGTAAATCCAGAATGTGTAATGCCGGCTGTTTATTTAATGTTGAGTTCAATGAACAAACTGTAAGAGAACTCTAAAATACATTGTAAAATCTTAAAACTTATGTTAATAATTAGGTAACATCAAAATGAACTGAGCCATCAAGTTAGCCTATAGGGTACAATGGAGAAAAGGCTTAACACGTTTTTCTTAAGTGAGGGGAATAGATTTGCTGAAGAATGTTCAGAATGAGCTCAAATTACTTATTCAATCACAAGGGATGAAACTGATACAATATACATGAGATGTTATAAAATGTAAAATGAGATTAAAATGAACAGGAAATGACGCACTCTTTTTTGGAAGTTATTTTGAACGAGCAATTTCTAAATGTGTAACTTTAAAAGCATCATGCTGTCTCAAAAGTATGTGCTTAAGTTGACAAATTTTACACAATGACTATTGTCCCTGTATCATCAAGATATCAATATAAACAACCTAGAGAACTTTTACCCAATTATGGGTACCCTCACCACCTTTTTTTTTTTTAATGAATTTAAATGAATTCTGTAATTAATTATTTTCACGCAAATTATTTTTCTCTATGAATAGTCTATCAAAATAAATGTATTTTTTTCAAACTTGATACATTTTGTGACCAGAAAAAAAGCAAATTTTCCTTAAGGTGTGCCTTTTAACCCGTCATTACCACTTTTTATAATTTTGAGAGTAGGACAGAATAAATGACATATTTGTCATACTGTAGGCTAAATAACTAAATGTATCCCATTTTAGTGCAAAAACTTACTTATAAGAACTTATTGTAGCAACACTTTACCATATTAATGTTGAAGTGTTGTAAACAGTCATGATCAATACAATTTACGAAAATCCTTCACACACCGACAGTTGGGGTAAAGACAATAGTGTAAAAAGAAGACATAAGCTCCACATGAGACTTTTCCATTTATATGTAAATGAACGTCTCGGGTTACTTAACTGTAACCCCTGTTCCCTGAAAAAGAGGAACAAGATGCTGCGCTGATTTAGCGCTTTGGGAACGTCTTTATGAGTGACCAGCTGTGAATATGTGTGCAACACGTCAATGAAATTTACTAGAATTTATAGCCTCCGCCGGTGACATCATCAGGATGCGCCGGTACAGGGGCTATAAATAGATGCGCCACAGGTGGATCGTCAGGTCTTTTGTCTGAAGAGCAATCCTGGGGCATCTTCAGTGCAGCAACAAAGCGCAGTATCCCTTTCCGTTTATTCATGGAACAGGGGTACAGTTAAGTAACCCGAGACATTCCCTATCAAAAGCTATACTTTGATGCTGTGCTGATTTAGCCCTTTGGGAACGAGAATATCCACGCCTGCTCAGGGTGTTCTGAATAGACTCGATTCAAGCGGGAGACAATTGTGCCCGCATCATGATCGAATTCCATACGATCCCCAGATAGGTAGTTTTCTGAGTGGGAGAGAGGATGCTTTTCTTGAGGTTGAGCCTCAAACCCAGAGAAACCAGATGAGCAAAGATGATATCCCTGTGCTGTAATGCCAGTTCTTGTGACTGTGCTAGTATCAGCCAGTCATCTATATAATTCAGAATGCGGATGCCCCGGAGTCGCAAAGGTGCCAGTGCTGCATCCATGCATTTCGTGAATGTGCGGGGTGATAAGGCTAGGCCGAAAGGAAGAACCTGATATTGGAAAGCTTCGCCCCTGAAAGCGAACATCAGGAACTTCCTGTGTTGTGGCAGAATTTCTATATGAATGTATGCGTCCATGAGATCGATCGTGATGTTGGATTTGAGACACGACTGTTTTGACAGTTAGCATCTAGAACTTGAACGCCTTGATTGAGCGATTCAAGCCTCGAAGTTCTAAAATCTGACGCAACCCCCATCCTTTTTGGGAACCAGGAAGTATCTGATGTAGTAACCTGACACTCTGTCTGGAAGGAGAACATGTTCTATGGCCCCTTTGACCAAGAGATTTGCTGTTCTTTCCACAGTAGACATGCTTGTTCCGGTTTCACGGTAGTGAAAACGCAGAGGACGGCAAATTAATTGAATTCTGTAGCCTTTCCTAGTGTTCTCAGGACCCACATATAAACACCAGGCAGTAGCTTCCACGCTGCCAGGTTCTGTAAGATGGATATACATTTTGACACTTCCTGTCGAGTGTTCCGCGTCCTGGATTACGGCACACCCAACATTTTGCTCGAAACACCAGAGATGGCGGGAATGGAGAGGTTTTGTGGGGGTATGTGAGGTGAATGTTTCACTCGATCCATCCCAAGGGGGCTACCCCCACAAGGCTGGGTACAAGACCGTCAGGACTTTCTCTTCCTGGAGATAACAGTCCTGAGGTCTTGGGGGCTGCTGAGGGCAACGAGCCGGTCCCCAGTTTCTACGAGGGGGAGCGCGATTCGCCACACTCTGTTTTTGAGCCTCCCTTCTTGAAGGACCAGGGTGGGGCTGGGTGGCCGGCGGTCCCTCCCCCTGAGTGCGGCGAGGAAGGAATTGCCCAAAGGCTTCCTCATGACTCTTTGCCTCCTGGAACCTGGTGATGACCTTGTTTACAGAGGCAGTGTTCAAGCCAGAAGGTGAAATCGGGGCATCAAGAAGGAAGACTTTGGCCTTGTCTCTGATGCCCGAAAGGTTCAGCCAAAAGTGCCTCTCCGTGCTGACCAAAGCAGCCATAGACCGGCCAATGGCGCGAGCCGTCTGTTTGGTGAACCAGAGAGACAGATCCGTGGCTCGACGAAGCTCTGAAAATGCCTCCTCGTCAACCGTACTGCCCGCACTCAGGTCCTTCAACAGGTCAGCCTGGTATGCCTGCAACACTGTCATAGTGTGCAGGGCATCACCAGCCTGACCTGCTGCCTGATAAGCTTTCCCCACAAGCGTAGAGGTGGTCCTGCACGGCTTTGTGGGGAGAGTGGGTCTCTTTAGTGATGATGCCGAGCCAGGCGAGAGATAACCCGCAAGTGTCTCTTCTACCCGCGGCATCATGGAATACCCCAGTGCCTCAGCACCCACGATAGTCAAATATGTCGACGCCAAAGTCACGAAGACACGGGAAGTATAAAGTTTCCCCCATGAATGAGAAAGCTCGACATGGAGGTCATCAAAGAAAGGAAAGGACTGTTGTAGCATTCCCTTCCTTTGGTAACCAGACAGAAATATGTCTTCCATCTTGGAGCGTTTGGGGGTCTCTTGTTCACGTGGTCAGTCTAGCTGTAGTCTGGCCACCACCCGTGTAACCACCTCGAGCAATTCCTCAGCCGCTTTATTATCATGCGTGGAATGCTGAGAGGTGGGTAGCTCAAAGTCTGCAGACTCAAGAGATTCAGCATCCCCCTCATGAACCGAATAGGCGCCGGAGCGCACTTCAAGATCACAAGAAGGACTAGCTGGATCTGGGGAGAGAGCGAGCAATAGGGAAGAACCCGTCTCTCGCCCCTCGGCCAGATCCATACGAGAGCCCCATGATGGAAGAGTGGGCATTGACTCTCCGAAATAAGTGAGACAAGTGCGAAGCATTTTGACTGAAAGCAGATTGCAATGCTCGCACCCGCCCCACCCCCAACACAAGAGCAGCATGCTCTTTCCCCAAACACACAAAACAAAACTGGTGTGTGTCCGTTTCAGCCATAGAGCATAAACACAGGAACACACATCGCTTGCTTTGTTTATTTTTTTAAAGAGAAAGGTTTCTGCGCACTGCCTAACAAATTCTAACTCCTAAAAGAGGAAAATAGAAAGTTTTTGACAGGGTTGAGAAGCACAACACACACAGAATGGTCTGAAGACA